>NW_022587751.1:0-70676 GCF_009834535.1 Camelus ferus
TAGTGCCTCCCCGTGGACAGATGAGGTAAGAGCGGAATCCCCCTGCCAGGGAACACCTGTGACACCAGCTGCGTGGAGGGCAGCCCTAATCCTCCCTCTCCCACTCGGGCGTGTTCCGGAAATCTGAGTGTGGCGAGGTTCCGTCCTCTGCCTGCAGCGACTGGGATCTCCTTGGAGCCGTCCGCGTGTTTCCCCGAGTGTCTCCTAGTGTGGGCTACCGGGAAAATGCGGGGGTGCTGGAAATGCAGGCAGCATCTAGTGCCTCCCCCTGGACAGAAGATGATTAAAGCGGACTTCCCCCTGCCAGGGAATACTTGTGAAACTAGGCATCTGCGTGGGGGGCGGCCTCAAACCTCCCCCAACCACTCGGCCGCGTTCCGGAATTCTGAGTGTGGCGAGGTTCCGTCCTATGTCTGCAGCACCTGGGATCTCCTAGGAGCCCTCTGCGTGTCTTCCCGATGTGACTTTTATGCGGGCTGCAGGGGAAAGACGGGTGTTGGAATGGAAACGCAGGTAGCATCTAATGTCTCCCCCTGGACCGATGAGTTTATTAGCGGAATTCCCCCTGCTAGGGAACACCTGTGACACCAGGCAGCTGCGTGGTGGCTGGCCCCAAAACTCCCACACTCACTCGGCCGTGTTCCGGAATTCTGAGTGTGGGGAGGTTCCGACCTCTGTCTGCAGCACCTGGGATCTCCTAGGAGCCCTCCGCGTGTCTTCCCCGAGTGACTCTTATGTGGGATGCATGGGAAAGCCAGGGGTTGGTCTGGAAATGCATGTAGCATCTACTGCCTCCCCCTGGACAGATCAGGTAATTACGGAATTCCCCCTGCCAGGGAACACCTGTGACACCAGGCAGCTGCGTGGATGGCGGCCTCAAACCTCCCCCACCCACTCGGGATTATTCCGGAATTCTGAGTGTGGCGAGGTTCCGTCCTCTGTCTGCAGCGCCTGGGATCTCATAGGAGCCCTCCGCGTGTCTTCCCTGAGTGTCTCCTTGTGCCGGGTGCCGGGGACAGGCAGGGGTTGTGCTGGAAATGCAGGTAGCATCTAGTGCCTCCCCTTGGACATATGAGGTATTTAGCAGAATTCCCCCTGCAAGGAAACACTTGGGACACCAGGCAGCTGCGTGGAAGTAGGCCCCAAAAATCCCCCATCCACTCGGCCGAGTTCCGGAATTCTGAGTTGGGGAGGTTCCGACCTCTGTCTGCAGCACCTGGGATCCCCTAGGAGCCCTCCGCGTGTCTTCCCAGAGTGTCTCCTTTTGCGAGCTGCCGGGGAAAGGCGGGGGTTGGGATGAAAAAGCAGGTAGCATCTAGTGCCTCCCCCTGGAAATTTGAGGTAATTAGCGGACATCCACGTGCCAGCAAACACCAGTGACACCAGACATCTGCGTGGAGGTGGGCCCCAATCCTCCCCCACCCACTCGGCCGCGTTCCGAAATTATGAGTGTGGCGAGGTTCCGTCCTCTGTCTGCAGCGCCTGGGATCTCCTAGGAGCCCTCCGATGTCTTCCCCGAGTGGGACTCTTATAGCGGGCCTTGCCGGGGAAAAGCGGATGAAATTGGCCTGGAAACGCAGGTAGAATCTTGTGGCCACCCCCCTGGACTGATGAGGTAATTAGCGGAATTCCCCCTGCCAGGGAATACCTGTGAAACAGGCAGCTGCGTGGAGGTTGGCCCCAAACTTCCCCAACCCATTCGGCCGCGTTCCGGAATTCTGAGTGTTGCGAGATTCCGTCCTCTGTCTGCAGCGCCTGGGATCCACTAGGAGCCCTCCGCGTGTCTTCCCCGAGTGTTTCCTAGTGCGTTCTGCCGGGGAAAGGTGGGGGCTGGGCTGGAATTTCAGGTAGCATCTAGTGCCTCCCCCTGGACAGATGAGGTAATTAGCGGAATTCCCCCTGCCATGGGAACACCTGTGACACCAGGCAGCTGCGTGGTGGGCGGCCCCAAACTTCCCCCATCCACTAGTCCGCGTTTCGGAATTCTGAGTTTGGGGAGGTTCCGTCATCTTTCTGCAGCTCCTGGGATCTCCTAGGAGCCCTCCGCGTGTCTTCTCCGAGTGTTTCCTAGTTCGGGCTGCCGGGGAAAAGCGGGGGCTGGGCTGGAAATGCATGTAGCATCTACTGCCTCCCCCTGGACAGATCAGGTAATTAGCGGAATTCCCCCTGCCAGGGAACACCTGTGACACCAGGCAGCTGCATGGAGGGCGGCCCCAAACCTCCCCCACCCTCTCGGCCGAGTTCCGGAATTCTGAGTGTGGGGAGGTTCCGACCTCTGTCTGCAGCACCTGGGATCCCCTAGGAGCCCTCCGCGTGTCTTCCCAGAGTGTCTCCTTTTGCGGGCTGCCTGGGAAATGCGGGGATTGGGATGGAAAAGCAGGTAGCATCTAGTGCCTCCCCCTGGAAATTTGAGGTAATTAGCGGACATCCCCGTGCCAGCAAACACCTGTGACACCAGGCAGTTGCTTGGAGGTCGGCCCCAATCCTCCCCCACCCACTCGGCCGCGTTCCGGAATTATGAGTGTGGCGAGGTTCCGTCCTCTGTCTGCAGCGCCTGGGATTTCCTAGGAGCCCTCCACATGCCTCCCCCTAGTGTCTCATTGTGCGGGCTGCCGGGGAAATGCAGGGGTTGGGATGGAAAAGCAGGTAGCATCTAGTGCCTCTCCCTGGATCGATGAGGTAATTAGCGGACTTCCCCCTGCCAGGGAACACCTGTGAATCCAGGCAGCTGCGTGGAGTGCGGCCCAAAACCTCCTCCATCCCCTCGGCCGTGTTCCGGAATTCTGAGTGTGGCGAGGTTCCGTCCTCTGTCTGCAGCGACTGGGATCTCCTAGGAGCCCTCCGCGTGTCTTCCCCGAGTGTATCCTAGTGCGGGCTGCCGGGGAAAGGCGGGGGTTTGGCTGTAAATGCATGTAGTATCTAGTGCCTCCCCCTGGACAGATGAGGTAATTAGCGGACTTCCCACTGCCAGGGATTACCTGTGACACCTTTCACCTGCGAGGTGGGCGGCTCCAAACCTCCCCCACTCACTCGGCCGCGTTCCGGAATTCTGAGTTTGGGGAGGTTCCGTCCTCTTTCTTCAGCGCCTCGGATCTATTAGGAGCCATCCGCGTGTCTTCCCCGAGTGACTACTAGTGCGGGATTCCGGGGAAATTTGGGGGTTGGTCTGGAAATGCGGGTAGCATCTAGTGCCTCCCCGTGGACAGATGAGGTAAGGAGCGGAATCCCCCCTGCCAGGGAACACCTGTGACACCAGGCAGCTGCGTGGAGGGCAGCCCTAATCCTCCCTCTCCCACTCGGGCGTGTTCCGGAAATCTGAGTGTGGCGAGGTTCCGTCCTCTGCCTGCAGCGACTGGGATCTCCTAGGAGCCGTCCGCGTGTCTTCCCCGAGTGTCTCCTAGTGTGGGCTACCGGGGAAATGCGGGGGTTGGGCTGGAAATGCAGGCAGCATCTAGTGCCACCCCCTGGACAGAAGATGTAATAAGCGGACTTCCCCCTGCCAGGGAATACTTGTGAAACCAGGCATCTGCGTGGGGGGCGGCCTCAAACCTCCCCCAACCACTCGGCCGCGTTCCGGAATTCTGAGTGTG
Source organism: Camelus ferus (assembly GCF_009834535.1). Lineage (NCBI taxonomy): Eukaryota > Metazoa > Chordata > Mammalia > Artiodactyla > Camelidae > Camelus > Camelus ferus. The sequence goes on from NW_022587751.1 coordinate 3,591, forward strand.
GCGAGGTTCAGTCCTATGTCTGCAGCACCTGGGATCTCCTAGGAGCCCTCCGCGTGTCTTCCCGATGTGACTTTTATGCGGGCTGCAGGGGAAAGACGGGTGATGGAATGGAAACGCAGGTAGCATCTAATGTCTCCCCCTGGACCGATGAGTTTATTAGCGGAATTCCCCCTGTTAGGGAACACCTGTGACACCAGGCAGCTGCGTGGTGGCCGGCCCCAAAACTCCCACACTCACTCGGCCGTGTTCCGGAATTCTGAGTGTGGGGAGGTTCCGACCTCTGTCTGCAGCACGTGGGATCCCCTAGGAGCCCTCCGCGTGACTTCCCAGAGTGTCTCCTTGTGTGGGTTGCCGGGGAAAGGCGGGGGTTGGGCTGGAAAAGCAGGTAGAATCTATTGCCTCCCCCTGGACAGATGATGTAATTAGCGGACATCCCCCTGCCAGCGAACACCAGTGACACCAGGCAACTGCGAGGAGTTTGCCCTCAAACCTCCCCCACCCACAATGCCGCGTTCCGGAATTCTGAGGTTTGGGAGGTTCCGTCCTCTCTCTGCAGCGCCTGGGATCTCCTAGGAGCCCTCCTCGTGTCTTCACCGAGTGTCTCCTACTGCGGCCTGCCGCGGAAATGCGGGGGTTGGTTTGGAAATGCAGGTAGCATCTTGTGCTTCCCCCTGGACAGATCAGGAAATTAGCGGACTTCCCCGTGCCAGGGATCACCTGTGACACCAGGCAGCTGCGTTGTAGGCAGCCCAAATCCTCCCCCACCAAATCGGCCCCTTTCAGGAATTCTGAGTATGGAGAGGTTCCGTCCTCTGTCTGCAGAACCTGGAATCTCCTAGGAGCCCTCCGCGTGTCTTCCCCGAGTGACTTTTATGCGGGATGCCAGGGAATGTCGGGAGTTGGGCTGGAAACTCAGGTAGAATCTAGTGCCTCCCCCTGTACTGATGAGGTTATTAGCGAACTTCCCCCTGCCAGTGAATACCTGTGAAAACAGGCAGCTGCGTGGAGGGTGGCCGCAAAACTCCCCCACACATTCGGCCGCGTTCCGGAATTCTAAGTGTGGCGAGGTTCCGTCCTCTGTCTGCTGCGCCTGGGATCTCCTAGGAGCCCTCCGCCTGTCTTCCCAGAGTCTCTCCTAGTGCGGGCAGCCGGGGAAATGCGGGGGTTGGGCTGGAAAAGCTGGTAGCATCTAGTGCCTCCCCCTGGACTGATGAGGTAATTAGCGGACTTCCCCCTGCCAGGGAACACCTGTGACAGCAGGCAGCTGCGTGGAGGGCGGCCCCAAACCTCCCAAACCCACTCGGACGCATTCCGGAATTCTGAGTGTGGCAAGGATCCGTCCTCAGTCTGCAGCGCCTGGAATCTCCTAGGAGCCCTCCGCGTGACTTCCCAGAGTGTCTCATATTGCGGGCTCCCGGGGAAATGTGGGGGATGGGCTGGAAATGCAGGTAGCATCTAGTGTTTCCCCCTGGACAGATTAAGTAATTAGCGGAGTTCCCCCTGCCAGGACACACTTGTGACACCAGGCAGCTGCGTGGAGGGCGGCCCCAAACCTCCCCCAACCACTCGGCCGCTTTCCGGAATTCTGAGTTTAGCGAGGTTCCGTCCTCTGTCTGCAGCGCCTGGGATATACTAGAAGCCCTCCGCGTGTCTTCCCCGAGTGTCTCCTAGTGCGGGCTGCCGTGTATAGGTGGGGGTTGAGCTGGAAATGTAGGTAGCATCTAGTGCCTCCTCCTGGACAGATGTGGTAATTAGAGGACTTCCCCCTGCCTGGGAACACCTGTGACACCAGGCAGCTACGTGGAAGGCGGCCCCAAACCTCCCCCACCCACTAGGCCACGTTCCGGAATTCTGAGGGTTGGGAGGTTCCGTCCTGTGTCTGCAGCGCCTGGGATCTCCTAGGATCCCTCCGCGTGTCTACACCGAGTTTATCCTACTGCGGCCTGCCGGGGAAATGCGGGGGTTGGGTTGGAAATGCAGGTAGCATCTAGTACTTCCCCCTGGACAGATCAGCAAATTAGCGGATTTCCCCCTGCCAGGGAACACCTGTGACCCCAGGCAGCTTCGTTGTGGGCAGCCCAAATCCAACCCCCTCCAAATCGGCCGCGTTTCGGAATTCTGAGTGTGTAGAGGTTCCGTCCTCTGTCTGCAGCACCTGGAATCTCATAGGAACCCTCCGCTTGTCTTCCCCGAATGACTCTTATGCGGGCTGCCAGGGAAAGTCGGGGGTTGGGCTGGAAACTCAGGTAGAATCTAGTGCCTCCCCCTGTACTGATGAGGTAATTAGCGAACTTCCCCCTGCCAGTGAATACCTGTGAAAACAGGCAGCTGCGTGGAGGGTGGCAGCAAACCTCCCCCACACATTCGGCCGCGTTCCGGAATTCTAAGTGTGGCGAGGTTCCGTCCTCTGTCTGCTGCGCCTGGGATCTCCTAGGAGCCCTCCGCGTGTCTTCCCAGAGTCTCTCCTAGTGCGGGCTGCAGGGGAAATGCGGGGGTTGGGCTGGAAAAGCTGGTAGCATCTAGTGCCTCCCCCTGGACTGATGAGGTAATTAGCGGACTTCCCCCTGCCAGCGAACACCTGTGACACCAGGCAGCTGCGAGGAGGTTGGCCTCAAACCTCCCCCACCCATTTGGCCGCGTTCCGGTATTCTGAGGGTGGCGAGGTTCCGTCCTCTTTCTGCAGCGCCTGGGATCTCCTAGGAGACTTCCGCGTGTCTTCCCCGAGTGTCTCCTAGTGCGGGCTGCCGGGGAAAGGCGGAGGTTGGGTTGGAAATGCATGTAGCCTCTAGTGGCTCCCCCTGGACAGATGAGGTAAATAGCGGACTTCCCCCTGCCAGGGATCACCTGTGACACCATTCACCTGTGCGGAGGGCGGCCCCAAACCTCCCCCACCCACTCGGCCTCGTTCCGGAATTCTGAGGGTGGGGAGGTTCCGTCCTCTTTCTGCAGCGCCTGGGATCCCCTAGGACCCATCCGCGTGTCTTTCCCGAGTGTCTCCTAATGCGGGCTGCCGGGGAAAGGCGGGGGTTGGGCTGGAAATGCAGGTAGCATCTAGTGCCTCCCCCTGGACAGATCAGGTAATTAGCGGACTTCCCCCTGCCAGGGATCACCTGTGACAACTGGCAGCTTCGTGGAGGGCGGCCGCAAACATCCCCCACGCATTCGGCCGTTTTCCGAAATTATGAGTGTTGCGAGGATTCGTCCTCTGACTGCAGCGTCTGGGATCTCAGAGGAGCACCCCGCTTGTCTTCCCCGAGTGTCTCCTAGTGCGGGTTGCCAGGGAAATGCGGGGGTGGGGCTGGAAATGCAGGTAGTATCTAGTGCCTCCCGTGGGCAGATCAGGTAATAAACGAAATTCCCCCTGCCGGGGAACACCTGTGACAGCAGGCAGCTGCGTGGAGGGTGACCCAAATCCTCCCCAACCCACTCGGCCGCGTTCCGGAATTCTGATTATGCGAGGTTCCGTCCTCTGTCTGCAGTGCCTGGGATCTCCTAGGGGCCCTCCGCGTGTCTTCCCTGAGTGACACTTATGCGTTCTGCCGGGGAAAGGCGGAGGTTGGCCTGGAAATGCAGGTAGCATCTAGTGCCTCCCCATGGACAGATCAGGAAATTAGCGGACTACTCCCTGCCAGGGAACACCTGTGACAGCAGGCAGCTGCTAGGAGTGCGGGCCGAAACCTCAAACACAAACTCAGCCGCATTCCGGAATTCTGAGTGTGGCAAGGTTCCGTCCTCTGTCTGCAGCGCCTGGAATCTCCTAGGAGCCCTCCGCGTGACTTCCCAGAGTGTATCCTAGTGCGGGATGCCGGGGAAATGCGGGGGTTTGGCTGGAAATGCAGGTAGCATCTAGTGCATCCCCCTTGACAGATGAGGTAATTAGCGGAATTCCCCCTGCCAGGGAACACCTGTGAAACTAAGAAGCTGCGTGGAGGGCGGCCCCAAACAACCCCCACACATTCGTCCGCGTTCTGGAATTCTGATTGTGGCGAGGTTCCGTCCTCTGTCTGCAGCGCCTGGGATCTCCTAGGAGCCCTCCGCGTGTCTTCCCGGAGTGACTCTTATGCGGGCTGCCGGGGAAAGGCGAAGGTTGGGCTGGAAACGCAGGTAGCATCTAGTGACTCCCCCTGGAACGATGAGGTAATTAGCGGACTTCCACCTGCCAGGGAACACCTGTGACACCAGGAAGCTGCGTGGAGGGCGGCCCCAAACCTCCCAAACCCACTCGGGCGCATTCCGGAATTCTGAGTGTGGCAAGGTTCCGTCCTGTGTCTGCAGCGCCTGGAAACTCCTAGGAGCCCTCCGCGTGACTTCCCAGAGTGTCTCATAGTGCGGGCTCCCGGGGAAATGTGGGGGTAGTGCTGGAAATGCAGGTAGCATCTAGTGCCTCCCCTTGGACAGATGAGGTATTTAGCAGAATTCCCCCTGCCAGGAAACACTTGTGACACCAGGCAGCTGCGTGGAGGGCGGCCCCAAACCTCCCCCAACCTCTCGGCCGCTTTCCGGAATTCTGAGTGTGGCGAGGTTCCGTCCTCTGTCTGCAGCGCCTGGGATATACTAGAAGCCCTCCGCGTGTCTTCCCCGAGTGTCTCCTAGTGCGGGCTGCCGTGTATAGGCGGGGGTTGGGCTGGAAATGCAGGTAGCATCTTGTTCCTCCCCCTGGGCAGATCAGGTAATTAGAGGACTTCCCCTGCCAGGGAACACCTGTGACACCAGGCAGCAGCGTGGAGGGCGGACCTAATCCTCCCCCACCCACTCGGGCTTATTCCGGAATTCTGAGTGTGGCGAGGTTCCGTCCTCTGTCTGCAGGTCTAGGATCTCCTAGGAGCCCTCCGCGTTTCTTCCCAGAGTCTCTCCTACTGCGGGATGCCGGGGAAAGGCGGGGGTTGTTCTGGAAAGACAGGTAGCATCTAGTGCCTCCCCCTGGACAGATCAGGTAATTAGCGGACTTCTCCCTGCCAGGGAACACCTGTGACAGCAGCAGCTGCGTGGAGTGCGGGCCGAAACCTCAAACAAAAACTCGGCCGCATTCCGGAATTCTGAGTGTGGCAAGGTTCCGTCCTCTGTCTGCAGCGCCTGGAATCTCCTAGGAGCCCTCCGCGTGACTTCTCAGAGTGTCTCCTATTGCGGGCTGCCGGGGAAATGCGGGGGTTTGGCTGGAAATGCAGGTAGCATCTAGTGCCTCCCCCTGGAACGATGAGGTAATTAGCGGACTTCCCCCTGCCAGGGAACACCTGTGACAGCAGGCAGCTGCGTGGAGGGCGGCCCCAAATCTCCCAAACCCACTCGGCCGCATTCCGGAATTCTGAGTGTGGCAAGGATCCGTCCTCAGTCTGCAGCGCCTGGAATCTCCTAGGAGCCCTCCGCGTGACTTCCCAGAGTGTCTCATAGTGCGGGCTCCCGGGGAAATGTGGGGGATGGGCTGGAAATGCAGGTAGCATCTAGTGTTTCCCCCCTGGACAGATTAAGTAATTAGCGGAGTTCCCCCTGCCAGGACACACTTGTGACACAAGGCAGCTGCGTGGAGGGCGGCACCAAACCTCCCACACCCACTCGGCCGCGTTCCAGAATACTGAGAGTGGCGAGGTTCCGTCCTCTGTCTGCAGCGCTTGGGATATACTTGGAGACCTCTGCGTGTCTTCCCCGAGTGTTTACTAGTGCGGGCTGCTGGGGAAATGCGGGGATTGGGATGGAAATGCTGGTAGCCTCTAGTGCCTCCCTCTGGACAGATTAGGCAATTAGCGGAATTCCCCCTGCCAGCGAACACATGTGACACCAGGGAGCTGCGAGGTGGTAGGCCCCAAACCTCCCCCAACCTCTCGGGCGTGTTCCGGAATTCTGAAGGTGGCGAGGTTCCGTCCTCTGTCTGCAGAACCTGGGATCTCCTAGGAGCGCTCCGCGTCTCTTCCTGGAGTGTTTGCTAGTGCGGGCTGCCGGGGAAAAGAGGGGTTTTTGCTGGAAATGCAGGTAGCATCTAGTGCCTACCCCTGGACAGATGAGGTAATTAGTGGACTTCCCCCTGCCACGGAACAGCTATGACACCAGGCAGCTGCGTGGATGGCGGCCCCAAACCTCCCCCACCCACTCGGGCTTATTCCGGAATTCTGAGTGTGGCGAGGTTCCATCCTCTGTCTGCAGCGCCTGGGATCTCATAGGAGCCCTCCGCGTGTCTTCCCTGAGTGTCTCCTTGTGCCGGCTGACGGGGACAGGCAGGGGTAGTGCTGGAAATGCAGGTAGCATCTAGTGCCTCCCCTTGGACAGATGAGGTATTTAGCAGAATTCCCCCTGCCAGGAAACACTTGTGACACCAGGCAGCTGCGTGGAGGGCGGCCCCAAACCTCCCCCAACCACTCGGCCGTTTTCCGGAATTCTGAGTTTAGCGAGGTTCCGTCCTCTGTCTGCAGCGCCTGGGATATACTAGAAGCCCTCCGAGTGTCTTCCCCGAGTGTCTCCTAGTGCGGGCTGCCGTGTACAGGCGGGGGTTGGGCTGGAAATGCAGGTAGCATCTAGTTCCTCCCCCTGGACAGATCAGGTAATTAGAGGACTTCCCCTGCCAGGGAACACCTGTGACACCAGGCAGCAGCGTGGAGGGCGGACCTAATCCTCCCCCACCCACTCGGGCTTATTCCGGAATTCTGAGTGTGGCGAGGTTCCGTCCTCTGTCTGCAGGTCTAGGATCTCCTAGGAGCCCTCCGCGTGTTTTCACAGAGTCTCTCCTACTGCGGGATGCCGGGGAAAGGCGGGGGTTGTTCTGGAAAGACAGGTAGCATTTAGTGCCTCCCCCTGGACAGATCAGGTAATTAGCGGACTTCTCCCTGCCAGGGAACACCTGTGACAGCAGCAGCTGCGTGGAGTGCGGGCCGAAACCTCAAACAAAAACTCGGCCGCATTCCGGAATTCTGAGTGTGGCAAGGTTCCGTCCTCTGTCTGCAGCGCCTGGAAACTCCTAGGAGCCCTCCGCGTGACTTCCCAGAGTGTCTACTATTGCGGGCTGCCGGGGAAATGCGGGGGTTTGGCTGGAAATGCAGGTAGCATCTAGTGCCTCCCCCTGGAACGATGAGGTAATTAGCGGACTTCCCCCTGCCAGGGAACACCTGTGACAGCAGGCAGCTGCGTGGAGGGCGGCCCCAAACCTCCCAAACCCACTCGGCCGCATTCCGGAATTCTGAGTGTGGCAAGGATCCGTCCTCAGTCTGCAGCGCCTGGAATCTCCTAGGAGCCCTCCGCGTGACTTCCCAGAGTGTCTCATAGTGCGGGCTCCCGGGGAAATGTGGGGGATGGGCTGGAAATGCAGGTAGCATCTAGTGTTTCCCCCTGGACAGATTAAGTAATTAGCGGAGTTCACCCTGCCAGGACACACTTGTGACACAAGGCAGCTGCGTGGAGGGCGGCACCAAACCTCCCACACCCACTCGGCCGCGTTCCAGAATACTGAGAGTGGCGAGGTTCCGTCCTCTGTCTGCAGCGCTTGGGATATACTTGGAGACCTCTGCGTGTCTTCCCCGAGTGTTTACTAGTGCGGGCTGCCGGGGAAATGCGGGGATTGGGCTGGAAATGCTGGTAGCCTCTAGTGCCTCCCTCTGGACAGATTAGGTAATTAGCGGAATTCCCCCTGCCAGCGAACACATGTGACACCAGGGAGCTGCGAGGTGGTAGGCCCCAAACCTCCCCCAACCTCTCGGGCGTGTTCCGGAATTCTGAAGGTGGCGAGGTTCCGTCTTCTGTCTGCAGAACTTGGGATCTCCTAGGAGCGCTCCGCGTCTCTTCCCGGAGTGTTTCCTAGTGCGGGCTGCCGGGGAAAAGAGGGGTTTTTGCTGGAAATGCAGGTAGCATCTAGTGCCTACCCCTGGACAGATGAGGTAATTAGTGGACTTCCCCCTGCCACGGAACAGCTATGACACCAGGCAGCTGCGTGGATGGCGGCCCCAAACCTCCCCCACCCACTCGGGCTTATTCCAGAATTCTGAGTGTGGCGAGGTTCCATCCTCTGTCTGCAGCGCCTGGGATCTCATAGGAGCCCTCGGCGTGTCTTCCCTGAGTGTCTCCTTGTGCCGGCTGACGGGGACAGGCAGGGGTAGTGCTGGAAATGCAGGTAGCATCTAATGCCTCCCCTTGGACAGATGAGGTATTTAGCAGAATTCCCCCTGCCAGGAAACACTTGTGACACCAGGCAGCTGCGTGGAGGGCGGCCCCAAACCTCCCCCAACCACTCGGCCGCTTTCCGGAATTCTGAGTTTAGCGAGGTTCCGTCCTCTGTCTGCAGCGCCTGGGATATACTAGAAGCCCTCCGCGTGTCTTCCCCGAGTGTCTCCTAGTGCGGGCTGCCGTGTATAGGCGGGGGTTGGGCTGGAAATGCAGGTAGCATCTAGTTCCTCCCCCTGGACAGATCAGGTAATTAGCGGACTTCCCCTGCCAGGGAACACCTGTGACACCAGGCAGCAGCGTGGAGGGCGGACCTAATCCTCCCCCACCCACTAGGCCGCGTTCCGGAATTCTGAGTGTGGCAAGGTTCCGTCCTCTGTCTGCAGCGCCTGGAATCTCCTAGGAGCCTTCCGCGTGACTTCCCAGATTTTCTCCTAGTCCGGGCTCCGGAGGAAATGTGGGGGTTTGGATGGAAATTCAGGTAGCATCTAGTGTCTCCCCCTGGACAGATGAGGTAATTAGCGGAGTTCCCCCTGCCAGGACACACTTGTGACACCAGGAAGCTTCGTGGAGGGCGGCCCCAAACCTCCCGCAGCCACTCGGCCGCGTTCCGGATTTCTGAGTGTGGGTAGGTTCCGTCCTCTGTCTGCAGAGCCTGGGATCTCCTAGGAGCCCTCTGCGTGTCTTCCCCGAGTGTTTCCTAGTGCGGGCTTCCGGGCAAATGTGGGGGTTGGGCTGGAAATGCTGGTAGCCTCTAGTGCCTCCCTCTGGACAGATTAGGTAATTAGCGGAATTCCCCCTGCCAGCGAACACATGTGACACCAGGGAGCTGCGAGGTGGTAGGCCCCAAACCTCCCCCAACCTCTCGGGCGTGTTCCGGAATTCTGAGTGTGGCGAGGTTCCGTCCTCTGTCTGCAGAAACTGGGATCTCCTAGGAGCACTCCACGTGTCTTCCCGGAGTGTTTCCTAGTGCGGGCTGCCGGGGAAAAGAGGGGTTTTTGCTGGAAATGCAGGTAGCATCTAGTGCCTACCCCTGGACAGATGAGGTAATTAGCGGACTTCCCCCTGCCAGGGAACAGCTATGACACCAGGCATCTGCGTGGATGGCGGCCCCAAACCTCCCCCACCCACTCGGGCTTATTCCTGAATTCTGAGTGTGGCGAGGTTCCGTCCTATGTCTGCTGCGCCTGGGATCTCATAGGAGCCCTCGGCGTGTCTTCCCTGAGTGTCTCCTTGTGCCGGCTGCCGGGGACAGGCAGGGGTATTGCTGGAAATGCAGGTAGCATCTAGTGCCTCCCCTTGGACAGATGAGGTATTTAGCAGAATTCCCCCTGCCAGGAAACACTTGTGACACCAGGCAGCTGCGTGGAGGGCGGCCCCAAACCTCCCCCAACCACTCGGCCGCTTTCCGGAATTCTGAGATTAGCGAGATTCCGTCCTCTGTCTGCAGCGCCTGGGATATACTAGAAGCCCTCCGCGTGTCTTCCCCGAGTGTCTCCTAGTGCGGGCTGCCGTGTATAGGCGGGGGTTGGGCTGGAAATGCAGGTAGCATCTAGTGCCTCTCCCTGGAAAGATCAGGTAATTAGAGGACTTCTCCTGCCAGGGAACACCTGTTACACCAGGCAGCATCGTGGAGGGCGGACCTAATCCTCCCCCACCCACTCGGCCGCATTCCGGAATTCTGAGTGTGGCAAGGTTCCGTCCTCTGTCTGCAGCGCCTGGAATCGCCTAGGAGCCCTCCGCGTGACTTCCCAGAGTTTCTCCTAGTGCGGGCTCCGTAGGAAATGTGGGGGTTGGGATGGAAATTCAGGTAGCATCTAGTGTCTCCCCCTGGACAGATGAGGTAATTAGCGGAGTTCCCCCTGCCAGGAAACACTTGTGACACCAGGCAGCTTTGTGGAGGGCGGCCCCAAACCTCCCGCAGCCACTCGGCCGCGTTCCGGAATTCGGAGTGTGGCGAGGTTCCGTCCTCTGTCTGCAGCGCCTGGGAGCTTCTAGGAGCACTCCACGAGTCTTCCTCGAGTGTCTCCTAGTCTGGGCTGCCGGGGAAAGGCAGGGGATGGGCTTGAAATGCAGGGAGACTCTAGTGCCTCCCTCTGGACAGATCCGGTCATTAGCGGAATTTCCCCTGCATGCTAACATCTGTGACACCAGGCAGCTGCGACTGGGTCAGCCCCAAACCTCCCCCACACACTCGGCCGCGTTACTGGATTCTGAGTGTGGCGAGGTTCCGTCCTGATTCTGCAGAGCCTGGGATTTCCAAGGAGCGCTCCACGTGTCTTCCCCGAGTGTTTCCTATTGCGGGCTGCCTGGGAAATATGGGGGTTTTCCTGGAAATGCAGGTAGCATCTAGTGCCTCCCCCTGGACAGATCAGGTAATTAGCGGACTTCTCCCTGACAGGGAACACCTGTGACAGCAGGCAGCTGCGTGGAGGGAAGGCTGAAACCTCAAACACCCATTCGGCCGCATTCCGGAATTATGAGTGTGGCAAGGTTCCGTCCTCTGTCTGTAGCGCCTGGAATCTCCTAGGAGCCCTCCGCTTGTCTTCCCCGTGTGACTCTTAGGCGGGATGCCGGTTAAAGCCGGGGGTTGGGCTGGAAATGCAGGTAGCATCTAGTTTCTCCCCCTGGACAGATGAGGTAATTAGCGGACTTCCCCCTGCAAGGGAACACCAGTGACACAAGGCAGCTGGGTGGAAGGCGGCCACAAACCTCCCCCACGCACTCGGCCGTGTTCCGGAATTCTGAGTGTGGAGAGGATCCGTCCTCTGTCTGCAGCGCCTGAGATCTCCTAGGAGCCCTCCGCATGTCTTCCCCGAGTGTCTCTTAGTGCGTGCAGCTGGGGAAAGGCGGGGGTTGGGCTGGAAATGCAGGTAGCATCTAGTGCCTCCCCCTGGACAAATGAGGTATTTAGCGGAATTCCCCCTGCCAGCGAACATCTGTGAAACCAGGCAGCTGAGAGGAGGTCGGCCCCAAAACTCCCCCACTCACTCGGGCGCGTTCCAGAATTCTGAGGGTGGCGAAGTTCCGTTCTCTGTCTGCAGAACCTGGGAACTTCTAGGAGCTCTCCACGTGTTTTCTCAGAGTGTATCCTAGTGCAGGCTGCCGGGGAAAGGCAGGGGTTGAGCTGGAAATGTAGGTAGCATCTAGTGCCTCCCCCTGGACAGATCAGGAAATTAGCGGACTTCCCCCTGCCAGGGAACACCTGTGACTACAGGCAGCTGCGAGGAAGGCGGACACAATTCTACACCACCCACTTGGCCGCGTTCCGGAATTCTGAGTGTGGCGAGGTTCCGTCCTCGGTCTGCAGAGCCTGGGATCTCCTAGGAGCCCTCCGCGTGTCTTCACCGAGTGTTTCCTAATGCGGGCTTCCGGTGAAAATCGGGGGTTGGGCTGGAAATGCTTGTAGAATCTAGTGCCTCCCACTGGACAGATGAGGTAATTAGCGGACTTCCCCCTGCCAGGGAACACCAGTGACACCAGGCAGCTGTGTGGAGGGCGGCCCCAAACCTCCCCCACCCACTCGGCCGCGTTTCGGAATTCTGAGTGAGGCGTGGTTCCGTCCTCTGTCTGCATTTCCTGGGATCTCCTAGGAGCCCTCCGCGTGTCTTCCCCGAGTGACACTTTTGCGAGCTGCCGGGGAAAGCCGGAGGTTGGGCTGGAAACACAAGTAGCATCTAGTGCATCCCCCTGGATAGATGAGATAATTAGTGGACTTCAAACTCCCAGTGTATACCTGTGACACCAGGCAGCTTCGTGGAGGGCGGCCCCAAACCTCCCCCACCCACTCTGTCTCGTTCCGGAATTCTGAGAGTGGCGAGGTTCCGTCCTCTGTCTGCAGCGCCTGGGATCACCTAGGAGCCCTCCGCGAGTCTTCCCCGAGTGTCTCCTAGTGTGGGCTGCCGGGGAAATGTGGGGGTTGGGCTGGAAATTCAGGTAGCATCTAGTGCCTCCCCCTGGACAAATGAGGTAATTAACGGAATTCCCCCTGCCAGGGAACACCTGTGACAGCAGGAAGTTGTGTGGAAGGCGGCCCAAAACATCCCCCACCCACTCGGCCGTGATCCGGATTTCTGAGTGTGGGGAGCTTCCGTCCTCTGTCTGCAGCGCCTGGGATCTCCTAGGAGCCATCCGCGTGTCTTTCCCGAGTCTCTCCTAGTGCGGGCTGCCGGGGTAATGCGGGGGTTGGGCTGGAAATGCAGGTAGCATCTAGTGCCTCCCCCTGGACAGATGAGGTAATTAGCGGACTTCCCCTTCCCAGGGAACACCAGTGACACCAGGCAGTTGTGTGGAGGGCGGCCCCTAACATCCCCAACCCTCTCGGCCGCGTTCCGGAATTCTGAGTGTGGTGACGTTCCGTCCTCTTTCTGCAGTGCCTGGGATCTCCTAGGAGCCCTCTGCGTGTCTTCCCGGAGTGTCTGATAGTGCGGGCTGCCGGAGAAAAGCGGGGGTCGGGCTGGAAATGCTGGTAGCATGTAGTGCCTCCCCCTGGACAGATCAGGAATTTAGCGGACTTCCCCCAGCCAGGGAACAACTGTGACACCAGGCAGCTGCGTGGTGGTAGGCCCCAAACCTCCCCTAACCACTCGGGTGCTTTCTGGAATTCTGAGGGTGGCTAGGTTCCGTCCTCTGTCTGCAGAGCCAGGGATCTCCTAGGAGCGCTCCGCGTGTCTTCCCCGAGTGTTTCTTAGTGCGGGCTGCCGGTGAAATGCGGAGGTTGGGATGGAAAATCAGGTAGCATCTAGTGCCTCCCCCTGGACAGATGAGGTAATTAGCGGACTTCCCCCTGCCAGGGAACACCTATGACACCAGGCAGCTGCGTGGAGGGCGGCCCCAAACCTCCCCAACCCACTCGGCCTTATTCCGGAATTGTGAGTGTGGTGAGGTTCCGTCCTCTGTCTGAAGAGCCTGGGATCTACTACGAGACCTCCGCGTGACTTCCCCGAGTGTCTCCTAGTGCGGGCCTCCGTTGAAAGGCTGGGGTTGTGCTGGAAATGCAGGTAGCTTATAGTGCCACCCCCTGGACAGATGAGGAATTTAGCGGACTTTCCCCTGCCAGGAAACAATTGTGTCACCAGGCAGCTGCGTGGATGGCGGCCCCATACCTCCCCCACCCACTCGGGCGCGTTCCGGAATTCTGAGTGTGGCAAGGTTCCGTCCTCTATCTGCAGTGCCAGGGATCCCCTAAGAGCCCTCCGCGTGTCTTCCCAGAGTGTCTCCTTCTGCGGACTGCCGGGGAAAAGCGGGGGTTGGGCTGGAAATACAGGTAGCATCTAGAGCCTCCCCCTGGACAGATGAGGTAATTAGCGGACTTCCCCCTGCCAGGGAACACCAGTGACACCAGGCAGTTGCGTGCAGGGCGGCCCCAAACTTCCCCCAATCTCTCGGCTGCGTTCCGGAATTCTGAGTGTGGCGTGTTTCCGTCCTCTGTCTGCAGCGCCTGGGATCTCCTAGGAGCCCTCTGCGTGTCTTCCCCGATTGTCTGATAGTGCAGGCTGCCGGGGAAAGTCGGGGGTTGTGCTGGAAATGCAGGTAGCATCTAGTGCCTCAACCTGGACAGATCAGGTAAGTAGCGGAATTCCCCCTTCCAGGGGACACCTGTGACAACATGCACCTGCGAGGAGGGCGGCCCCAAACCTCAACCAACCCACCTGGCCGCGTTCCGGAATTCTGAGTGTGGGGATGTTCCGTCCTCTGTCTGCAGTGCCTGGGATCTCCTAGGAGCCCTCCACGTGTATACCCCGAGTGTCTCCTAGTGCGGGCTGCCGGGGAAAGGCGGGGGTTGGGCTGGAAATGCAGGTAGAATCTAGTGCGTCCCCCTGGACAGATTAGTTAATTAGCGGATTTCCCCCAGCCAGGGAACACCTGTGACACCAGGCAGCTGCGTGGAGGGCGGCCCCAAATCTCAACCACCCACTCGGCTGCGTTCCGGAATTCTCAGTGTGGCGAGGTTCCGTCCTCTGCAGCACCTGGGATCTCCTAGGAGCCCTCCGCGTGTCTTCCCCGATTGTCTCCTAGTGCGGGCTGCCGGGGAAAGCGGGGGTTGGGCTGGATATGCAGGTAGTCTCTAGTGCCTCCCTCTGGACTCATCAGGTAATTAGCGGAATTCCCCCTGCCAGCGAACACCTGTGACACCAGGCAGCTGCGAGGCGGTAGGCCCCAAACATCCTCCAACAACTCGGGCGCGTTCCGGAATTCTGAGGGTGGCGATGTTCCGTCCTCTGTCTGCAGAGCCAGGGATCCCCTAGGAGCCGTCCGCGTGTCTTCCCCGAGTGTCTCCTTGCGGGCTGCCGGTGAAATGCGGGTTTTGTGCTGGAAATGCAGGTAGCATCTAGTGCCTCCCCCTGGACAGATGAGGTAATTAGCGGACATCCCCCTGCCAGGGAACACCTGTGACAAAAGGCAGCTGCGTGTAGGTGCAGACACAAATGTCCCCCACCCACTCAGCCGCGTTCCGGAATTCTGAGTGTGGCGATGTTCCGTCTTCTGTCTGCAGCGCCTGGTATCTCCTAGGAGCCCTCCGCGTGTCTTCCCCGAGTGTCTCATAGTGCGGGCTGCCAGGGAAATGTGTGGGTTGGCCTGGAATTGCAGGGAGCATCTAGTGCCTCCCCCTGGACAGATGAGGTAATTAGCGGAATTCCCCCTGCAAGGGAACACCTGTGACAACAAGCTACTTCGTTGGAGGCGACCCCAAACCTCCCCAACACACTCGGCCGCGTTCCGGAATTCTGAATGTGGCGAGGTTCCGTCCTCTGTCTGCAGCGCCTGGGATCTCCTAGGAGCCCTCCGCGTGTCTTCCCCGAGTGTCTCCTAGTGCGTGCTGCCGGGGAAAGGCGGGGGTTGGCTGGAAATGCAGGTAGCATCTAGTGCCTCCCCCTGGACAGATGAGGTAATTAGCGGACTTCCCCCTGCCAGGGAACACCAGTGACACCAGGCAGTTGCGTGCAGGGCGGCCCCAAACTTCCACCAATCTCTCGGCTGCGTTCCGGAATTCTGAGTGAGGCGTGGTTCCGTCCTCTGTCTGCAGCGCCTGGGATCTCCTAGGAGCCCTCTGCGTGTCTTCCCCGATTGTCTGATAGTGCAGGCTGCCGG
Organism: Camelus ferus; assembly: GCF_009834535.1. Classification (NCBI taxonomy): domain Eukaryota; kingdom Metazoa; phylum Chordata; class Mammalia; order Artiodactyla; family Camelidae; genus Camelus; species Camelus ferus. The sequence goes on from NW_022587751.1 coordinate 18,822, forward strand.
GGAAAGTCGGGGGTTGTGCTGGAAATGCAGGTAGCGTCTAGTGCCTCAACCTGGACAGATCAGGTAAGTAGCGGAATTCCCCCTTCCAGGGGACACCTGTGACAACATGCACCTGCGAGGAGGGCGGCCCCAAACCTCAACCAACTCACCTGGCCGCGTTCCGGAATTCTGAGTGTGGGGATGTTCCGTCCTCTGTCTGCAGTGCCTGGGATCTCCTAGGAGCCCTCCACGTGTATACCCCGAGTGTCTCCTAGTGCGGGCTGCCGGGGAAAGGCGGGGGTTGGGCTGGAAATGCAGGTAGAATCTAGTGCGTCCCCCTGGACAGATTAGTTAATTAGCGGATTTCCCCCAGCCAGGGAACACCTGTGACACCAGGTAGCTGCGTGGAGGGCGGCCCCAAATCTCAACCACCCACTCGGCTGCGTTCCGGAATTCTCAGTGTGGCGAGGTTCCGTCCTCTGCAGCACCTGGGATCTCCTAGGAGCCCTCCGCGTGTCTTCCCCGATTGTCTCCTAGTGCGGGCTGCCGGGGAAAGCGGGGGTTGGGATGGAAAATCAGGTAGCATCTAGTGCCTCCCCCTGGACAGATGAGGTAATTAGCGGACTTCCCCCTGCCAGGGAACACCTATGACACCAGGCAGCTGCGTGGAGGGCGGCCCCAAACCTCCCCAACCCACTCGGCCTTATTCCGGAATTGTGAGTGTGGTGAGGTTCCGTCCTCTGTCTGAAGAGCCTGGGATCTACTACGAGACCTCCGCGTGACTTCCCCGAGTGTCTCCTAGTGCGGGCCTCCGTTGAAAGGCTGGGGTTGTGCTGGAAATGCAGGTAGCTTATAGTGCCACCCCCTGGACAGATGAGGAATTTAGCGGACTTTCCCCTGCCAGGAAACAATTGTGTCACCAGGCAGCTGCGTGGATGGCGGCCCCATACCTCCCCCACCCACTCGGGCGCGTTCCGGAATTCTGAGTGTGGCAAGGTTCCGTCCTCTATCTGCAGTGCCAGGGATCCCCTAAGAGCCCTCCGCGTGTCTTCCCAGAGTGTCTCCTTCTGCGGACTGCCGGGGAAAAGCGGGGGTTGGGCTGGAAATACAGGTAGCATCTAGAGCCTCCCCCTGGACAGATGAGGTAATTAGCGGACTTCCCCCTGCCAGGGAACACCAGTGACACCAGGCAGTTGCGTGCAGGGCGGCCCCAAACTTCCCCCAATCTCTCGGCTGCGTTCCGGAATTCTGAGTGTGGCGTGTTTCCGTCCTCTGTCTGCAGCGCCTGGGATCTCCTAGGAGCCCTCTGCGTGTCATCCCCGATTGTCTGATAGTGCAGGCTGCCGGGGAAAGTCGGGGGTTGTGCTGGAAATGCAGGTAGCATCTAGTGCCTCAACCTGGACAGATCAGGTAAGTAGCGGAATTCCCCCTTCCAGGGGACACCTGTGACAACATGCACCTGCGAGGAGGGCGGCCCCAAACCTCAACCAACCCACCTGGCCGCGTTCCGGAATTCTGAGTGTGGGGATGTTCCGTCCTCTGTCTGCAGTGCCTGGGATCTCCTAGGAGCCCTCCACGTGTATACCCCGAGTGTCTCCTAGTGCGGGCTGCCGGGGAAAGGCGGGGGTTGGGCTGGAAATGCAGGTAGAATCTAGTGCGTCCCCCTGGACAGATTAGTTAATTAGCGGATTTCCCCCAGCCAGGGAACACCTGTGACACCAGGCAGCTGCGTGGAGGGCGGCCCCAAATCTCAACCACCCACTCGGCTGCGTTCCGGAATTCTCAGTGTGGCGAGGTTCCGTCCTCTGCAGCACCTGGGATCTCCTAGGAGCCCTCCGCGTGTCTTCCCCGATTGTCTCCTAGTGCGGGCTGCCGGGGAAAGCAGGGGTTGGGCTGGATATGCAGGTAGTCTCTAGTGCCTCCCTCTGGACTCATCAGGTAATTAGCGGAATTCCCCCTGCCAGCGAACACCTGTGACACCAGGCAGCTGCGAGGCGGTAGGCCCCAAACATCCTCCAACAACTCGGGCGCGTTCCGGAATTCTGAGGGTGGCGATGTTCCGTCCTCTGTCTGCAGAGCCAGGGATCTCCTAGGAGCCGTCCGCGTGTCTTCCCCGAGTGTCTCCTAGTGCGGGCTGCCGGTGAAATTCGGGTTTTGTGCTGGAAATGCAGGTAGCATCTAGTGCCTCCCCCTGGACAGATGAGGTAATTAGCGGACATCCCCCTGCCAGGGAACACCTGTGACAAAAGGCAGCTGCGTGTAGGTGCAGACACAAATGTCCCCCACCCACTCAGCCGCGTTCCGGAATTCTGAGTGTGGCGATGTTCCGTCTTCTGTCTGCAGCGCCTGGTATCTCCTAGGAGCCCTCCGCGTGTCTTCCCCGAGTGTCTCATAGTGCGGGCTGCCAGGGAAATGTGTGGGTTGGCCTGGAATTGCAGGGAGCATCTAGTGCCTCCCCCTGGACAGATGAGGTAATTAGCGGAATTCCCCCTGCAAGGGAACACCTGTGACAACAAGCTACTTCGTTGGAGGCGACCCCAAACCTCCCCAACACACTCGGCCGCGTTCCGGAATTCTGAATGTGGCGAGGTTCCGTCCTCTGTCTGCAGCGCCTGGGATCTCCTAGGAGCCCTCCGCGTGTCTTCCCCGAGTGTCTCCTAGTGCGTGCTGCCGGGGAAAGGCGGGGGTTGGCTGGAAATGCAGGTAGCATCTAGTGCCTCCCCCTGGACAGATGAGGTAATTAGCGGACTTCCCCCTGCCAGGGAACACCAGTGACACCAGGCAGTTGCGTGCAGGGCGGCCCCAAACTTCCACCAATCTCTCGGCTGCGTTCCGGAATTCTGAGTGTGGCGTGGTTCCGTCCTCTGTCTGCAGCGCCTGGGATCTCCTAGGAGCCCTCTGCGTGTCTTCCCCGATTGTCTGATAGTGCAGGCTGCCGGGGAAAGTCGGGGGTTGTGCTGGAAATGCAGGTAGCGTCTAGTGCCTCAACCTGGACAGATCAGGTAAGTAGCGGAATTCCCCCTTCCAGGGGACACCTGTGACAACATGCACCTGCGAGGAGGGCGGCCCCAAACCTCAACCAACTCACCTGGCCGCGTTCCGGAATTCTGAGTGTGGGGATGTTCCATCCTCTGTCTGCAGTGCCTGGGATCTCCTAGGAGCCCTCCACGTGTATACCCCGAGTGTCTCCTAGTGCGGGCTGCCGGGGAAAGGCGGGGGTTGGGCTGGAAATGCAGGTAGAATCTAGTGCGTCCCCCTGGACAGATTAGTTAATTAGCGGATTTCCCCCAGCCAGGGAACACCTGTGACACCAGGTAGCTGCGTGGAGGGCGGCCCCAAATCTCAACCACCCACTCGGCTGCGTTCCGGAATTCTCAGTGTGGCGAGGTTCCGTCCTCTGCAGCACCTGGGATCTCCTAGGAGCCCTCCGCGTGTCTTCCCCGTTTGTCTCCTAGTGCGGGCTGCCGGGGAAAGCGGGGGTTGGGCTGGATATGCAGGTAGTCTCTAGTGCCTCCCTCTGGACTCATCAGGTAATTAGCGGAATTCCCCCTGCCAGCGAACACCTGTGACACCAGGCAGCTGCGTGGCGGTAGGCCCCAACATCCTCCAACCACTCGGGCGCGTTCCGGAATTCTGAGGGTGGCGATGTTCCGTCCTCTGTCTGCAGAGCCAGGGATCTCCTAGGAGCCGTCCGCGTGTCTTCCCCGAGTGTCTCCTAGTGCGGGCTGCCGGTGAAATTCGGGTTTTGTGCTGGAAATGCAGGTAGCATCTAGTGCCTCCCCCTGGACAGATGAGGTAATTAGCGGACATCCCCCTGCCAGGGAACACCTGTGACAAAAGGCAGCTGCGTGTAGGTGCAGACACAAATGTCCCCCACCCACTCAGCCGCGTTCCGGAATTCTGAGTGTGGCGATGTTCCGTCTTCTGTCTGCAGCACCTGGTATCTCCTAGGAGCCCTCCGCGTGTATTCCCCGAGTGTCTCATAGTGCGGGCTGCCGGGGAAATGTGTGGGTTGGCCTGGAATTGCAGGGAGCATCTAGTGCCTCCCCCTGGACAGATGAGGTAATTAGCGGAAATCCCCCTGCAAGGGAACAACTGTGACAACAAGCTACTTCGTTGGAGGCGGCCCCAAACCTCCCCAACACACTGGGCCGTGTTCCAGAATTCTGAATGTGGCGAGGTTCCGTCCTCTGTCTGCAGCGCCTGGGATCTCCTAGGAGCCCTCCGCGTGTCTTCCCCGAGTGTCTCCTTGTGCGTGCTGCCGGGGAAAGGCGGGGGTTGGCTGGAAATGCAGGTAGCATCTAGTGCCTCCCCCTGGACAGATGAGGTAATTAGCGGACTTCCCCCTGCCAGGGAACACATTTGAGATCAGGGAGCTGCGTGGAGGTCGGCCCCAAATCTCCCCCAATCACTCGGCCGTGTTCCGGAGTTCTGAGAGTGGTGATGTTCCGTCCTCTGTCTGGAGCACCTGGGATCTACTAGGAGCCCTCCAAGTGTCTTCCCCGAGTATCTCCATGTGCGGGCTCCCGGGGAAATGCGGGGGTTGGGCTGAAAATGCAGGTAGCATCTAGTGCCTCCCCTGGAAAGATGAGGTAGTTAGCAGAATTCCCCCTGCCAAGGAACACCTGTGATACCAGGCAGTTGCGTGGAAGGTGGCCCCAAATCTACCCCACACACTCGGACTTGTTCCGGAATTCTGAGTGTGGTTAGTTTCCGTCCTTTGTCTGCAGCGCCTAGGATCTACTAGGAGCCCTCCGCGTGTCTTCCCCGAGTGTCTCCTAGTGCTCGCGCTCGGGGAAATGCGGGGGTTGGGCTGGAAAAGATTGTAGCAACTGGTGTCCTCCACCTGGACAGATCAGGAAATTAGCGGACTTCCCCCAGCCAGGGAAAACCTGAGACACCAAGCAGCTGCGTTGTGGGCGGCCCCATACGTCCCCCACAAACTCGGCCGCGTTCCGGAATTATGAGTGTAGCGAGGTTCCGTCATCAGTCTGCAGCCCCTGGGATATCCTAGAAGCCCTCCGGGTGTCTTCACCTAGTGTCTCCTAGTGCGGGCTGCCGGGGAAATGCGGGGGATGGGCTGGAAATACTGGTAGCATCTAGTGCCTCCCCCTGGACAGATGAAGTAATTAACGGACTTCCCCCTGCCAGGGAACACCTGTGACACCAGGCAGCTGCGAGGAGTACGGCCCCAAAGATCCCCCAACCATTCGGCCGCGTTCCGGAGTTCTGAGTGCGGCGAGGTTCCATCCTCTGTCTGGAACGCCTGGGATCTGCTAGGAGCCCTCCGCGTGTCTTCCCCGAGTATCTCCATGTGCGGGCTCCCAGGGAAATGCGGGGGTTCGGCTGAAAATGCAGGTAGCATCTTGTGCCTCCCCTGGAAAGATGAGGTAGTTAGCAGAATTCCCCCTGCCAAGGAACACCTGTGACACCAGGTAGCTGTGTGGACGGCGGCCCCAAATCTACCCCACACACTCGGACGTGTTCCGGAATTCTGAGTGTGGTTAGTTTCCGTCCTTTGTCTGCAGCGCCTAGGATCTCCTAGGAGCCTTCCGCGTGACTTCCCCGAGTGTTTCCTAGTTCTCGCGCTCGGGGAAATGCGGGGGTTGGGCTGGAAAAGATTGTAGCAACTGGTGTCCTCCACATGGACAGATCAGGAAATTAGCGGAATTCCCGCTGCCAGGGAACACCTGTGACACCAGGCAGCTTCGTGGAGGGCGGCCCCAAACCTCCCCCACCCACTCGGCCGCGTTCCGGAATTCTGAGTGTGGGGAGGTTCCGTCCTCTGTCTGCAGCACCTTTGATATCCTAGGAGCCCTCCGCGTGTCTTCCCCGAGTGTCTCCTAGTGCGGGCTGCCGGGGAAATGCGGGTTTTGGGCTGGAAATGCAGTTAGCATCTGGTGGCTCCCCCTGGACAGATCAGGAAATTAGCGGACTTCCCCCTGCCAGGGAACACCTGTGACACCAAGCAGCTGCGTTGAAGGTGGCCCCATACGTCCCCAACACACTCGGCCGCGTTCCGGAGTTCTGAGTGTGGCGAGGTTCCGTCATCTGTCTGGAGCGCCTGGGATCTCCTAGGAGCCCTCCGCGTGTCTTCCCCGAATGTCTCATAGTGCAGGCTGCCGGGGAAATGCGGGGGTTGGGCTGGAAATGCAGGTAGCATCTAGTGCCTCCCCCTGGACAGATGAAATAATTAGCGGAATTCCCCCTGCTATGGAACACCTGTGACACCAGGCAGCTGCGTGGAGGTCGGCCACAAATCTCCCCCAATCACTCGGCAGTGTTCCGGAGTTCTGAGTGTGGTGAGGTTCCGTCCTCTGTCTGGAGCGCCTGGGATCTACTAGGAGCCCTCCAAGTGTCTTCCCCGAGTATCTCCATGTGCGGGCTCCTGGGGAAATGCGGGGGTTGGGCTGAAAATGCAGGTAGCATCTAGTGCCTCCCCTGGAAAGATGAGGTAGTTAGCAGAATTCCCCCTGCCAAGGAACACCTGTGACACCAGGCAGCTGCGTGGTGGGCGGCCCCAAACTTCCCAAACCCACTCGGCCGCGTTACTGAATTCTGAGGTTGGCGAGGTTCCGTCCTCTGTCGGCAGCGCCTGGGATCTCCTAGGAGCCCTCCGCGTGTCTTCCCCGAGTGTATCCTAGTGCTCGCGCTCGGGGAAATGCGGGGGTTGGGCTGGAAAAGATTGTAGCAACTGGTGTCCTCCACCTGGACAGATCAGGAAATTAGCGGACTTCCCCCAGCCAGGGAAAACCTGTGACACCAAGCAGCTGCGTTGTGGGCGGCCCCATACGTCCCCCACAAACTCGGCCGTGTTCCGGAATTATGAGTGTAGCGAGGTTCCGTCATCAGTCTGCAGCGCCTGGGATCTCCTAGAAGCCCTCCGGGTGTCTTCCCCTAGTGTCTCCTAGTGCGGGCTGCCGGGGAAATGCGGGGGATGGGCTGGAAATACTGGTAGCATCTAGTGCCTCCCCCTGGACAGATGAGGTAATTAGCGGACTTCCCCTGCCAGGGAACACCTGTGACCCCAGGCAGCTGCGTGGAGGGCGGCCACAATCCTCCCCCAACCACTAGGCCGCGTTTCGGAATTCTGAGTGTGGTGAGGTTCCGTCCTCTGTCTGTAGCGCCTGGGATCTCCTAGGAGCCATCCGCGTGTCTTCCCCCAGTGTCTCCTAGTGCGGGCTGCCGGGGAAATGCCTGGGTTGGGCTGGAAATGCAGGTAGCTTCTAGTGCCTCCCCCTGGACAGATCAGGAAATTAGCGGACTTCCGCCTGCCAGGGAACACTTGTGACAACAGGCAGCTGCGTGGCGGGCGGCCCAAACCTTCCCCATCCACTCGCCCGCGTTCTGTATTTCTGAGTGTGGCGAAGTTCCGTCATCTGTCTGCAGCGCCTGGGATCTCCTAGGATCCCTCCGCTTGTCTTCTCCGATTGTCTCCTAGTGCGGGTTGCCTGGGAAATTCGGGGGTTGCCTGGAAATGAAGGTAGCATCTAGTGTCTCCCCCTGGACAGATGAGGTATTTAGCGGACTTCCCACTGCCAGGGAACACCTGTGACACCAGGCAGCTGCGAGGATGTTGGCTCCAAATATCCCCGACCCACTCGGCCGCGTTCCGGAATTCTGAGCGTGGCGAGGTTCCATCATCTGTCTGTAGCGCCTGTGATCTCCTAGGAGCCGTCCGCGTGTCTTCCCCGAGTGTCTCCTAGTGCGGGCTGCCGAGGAAAGGCGGGGGTTGGGCTGGAAATGCAGGTAGCATCTAGTGCCTCCCTCTGGACAGATCAGGAAATTATCGGAGTTCCCCCTTCCAGGGAACACCTGTGAATCCAGGCAGCTGCGTGGTGGGCGGCCCCAAAACTCCCACACCCACTCGGCCGTGTTCCGGAATTCTGAGTGTTGCCAGGTTCCGTCCTCTCTCTGCAGCACCTGGGATCTCCTAGGAGCCATCCGCATGTCTTCCCCGATTGTCTCCTAGTGCGGGCTGCCTGGGAAATGTGAGGGTTGGCTGGAAATGCAGGTAGCGTCTAGTGCCTCCCACTGGACTGATGAGGTAATTAGCGGACTTCCCCCTGCCAGGGAAAACCTGTGACACCAGGCAGCTGCGTGGAGTGCGGCCACAAAACTCCCCCACCCACTCGGCCGCGTTCCGGAATTCTGAGAGTTGCGAGATTGCGTCCTCTGTCTGCAGCACCTGGGATCCCCTAGTAGCCCTCCGCGTGTCTTCCCCGAGTGTCTCCTAGTGCGTGTTGCAAGGGAAATGCGGGGGTTGGGTTGGAATTGCTGGTAGCATCCAGTGCCTCCCCCTGGACAGATGAGTGAATTAGAGGACTTCCCCCTGCCAGGGAACACCTGTGACACGAGGCAGCTTCGAGGATGGTGGTCCCAAATCTCCCCGACCCAATCGGTCGCGATCCGGGATTCTGAGTGTGGCGAGGTTCCGTCCTCTGTCTGCAGCACCTGGGATCTCCTAGGAGCCCTCGCGTGTGTTCTCCGAGTTTCACCTAGTGCGGGATGCCGGGGAAAGGCGTGGGTTGGGCTGGAAATGCAGGTAGCATCTAGTGCCTCCCCCTGGACTGATGAGGTATTTAGCGGAATTCCCACTGCCAGGGAACACCTGTGACAACAGGCAGCTGCGTGGAGGGCGGCCCCAAGCCTCCCCCACCCACTCGGCCGCGTTCCGGAATTCTGAGCGTGGCGAGGTTCCGTCATCTTTCTGCAGCGCCTGGGATCTCCTAGGAGCCGTCCACGTGCCTTCCCCGAGTGTCTCCTAGTGCGGGCTGCCGAGGAAAGGCGGGGGTTGTGCTGGAAATGCAGGTAGCATCTAGTGCCTCCCCCTGGACAGATGAGGTAATTAGCGGACATCCCCCTGCCAGGGAACACCTGTGACAAAAGGCAGCTGCGTGTAGGTGCAGACACAAATGTCCCCCACCCACTCAGCCGCGTTCCGGAATTCTGAGTGTGGCGATGTTCCGTCTTCTGTCTGCAGCGCCTGGTATCTCCTAGGAGCCCTCCGCGTGTCTTCCCCGAGTGTCTCATAGTGCGGGCTGCCAGGGAAATGTGTGGGTTGGCCTGGAATTGCAGGGAGCATCTAGTGCCTCCCCCTGGACAGATGAGGTAATTAGCGGAATTCCCCCTGCAAGGGAACACCTGTGACAACAAGCTACTTCGTTGGAGGCGACCCCAAACCTCCCCAACACACTCGGCCGCGTTCCGGAATTCTGAATGTGGCGAGGTTCCGTCCTCTGTCTGCAGCGCCTGGGATCTCCTAGGAGCCCTCCGCGTGTCTTCCCCGAGTGTCTCCTAGTGCGTGCTGCCGGGGAAAGGCGGGGGTTGGCTGGAAATGCAGGTAGCATCTAGTGCCTCCCCCTGGACAGATGAGGTAATTAGCGGACTTCCCCCTGCCAGGGAACACCAGTGACACCAGGCAGTTGCGTGCAGGGCGGCCCCAAACTTCCACCAATCTCTCGGCTGCGTTCCGGAATTCTGAGTGAGGCGTGGTTCCGTCCTCTGTCTGCAGCGCCTGGGATCTCCTAGGAGCCCTCTGCGTGTCTTCCCCGATTGTCTGATAGTGCAGGCTGCCGGGGAAAGTCGGGGGTTGTGCTGGAAATGCAGGTAGCGTCTAGTGCCTCAACCTGGACAGATCAGGTAAGTAGCGGAATTCCCCCTTCCAGGGGACACCTGTGACAACATGCACCTGCGAGGAGGGCGGCCCCAAACCTCAACCAACTCACCTGGCCGCGTTCCGGAATTCTGAGTGTGGGGATGTTCCGTCCTCTGTCTGCAGTGCCTGGGATCTCCTAGGAGCCCTCCACGTGTATACCCCGAGTGTCTCCTAGTGCGGGCTGCCGGGGAAAGGCGGGGGTTGGGCTGGAAATGCAGGTAGAATCTAGTGCGTCCCCCTGGACAGATTAGTTAATTAGCGGATTTCCCCCAGCCAGGGAACACCTGTGACACCAGGTAGCTGCGTGGAGGGCGGCCCCAAATCTCAACCACCCACTCGGCTGCGTTCCGGAATTCTCAGTGTGGCGAGGTTCCGTCCTCTGCAGCACCTGGGATCTCCTAGGAGCCCTCCGCGTGTCTTCCCCGATTGTCTCCTAGTGCGGGCTGCCGGGGAAAGCGGGGGTTGGGATGGAAAATCAGGTAGCATCTAGTGCCTCCCCCTGGACAGATGAGGTAATTAGCGGACTTCCCCCTGCCAGGGAACACCTATGACACCAGGCAGCTGCGTGGAGGGCGGCCCCAAACCTCCCCAACCCACTCGGCCTTATTCCGGAATTGTGAGTGTGGTGAGGTTCCGTCCTCTGTCTGAAGAGCCTGGGATCTACTACGAGACCTCCGCGTGACTTCCCCGAGTGTCTCCTAGTGCGGGCCTCCGTTGAAAGGCTGGGGTTGTGCTGGAAATGCAGGTAGCTTATAGTGCCACCCCCTGGACAGATGAGGAATTTAGCGGACTTTCCCCTGCCAGGAAACAATTGTGTCACCAGGCAGCTGCGTGGATGGCGGCCCCATACCTCCCCCACCCACTCGGGCGCGTTCCGGAATTCTGAGTGTGGCAAGGTTCCGTCCTCTATCTGCAGTGCCAGGGATCCCCTAAGAGCCCTCCGCGTGTCTTCCCAGAGTGTCTCCTTCTGCGGACTGCCGGGGAAAAGCGGGGGTTGGGCTGGAAATACAGGTAGCATCTAGAGCCTCCCCCTGGACAGATGAGGTAATTAGCGGACTTCCCCCTGCCAGGGAACACCAGTGACACCAGGCAGTTGCGTGCAGGGCGGCCCCAAACTTCCCCCAATCTCTCGGCTGCGTTCCGGAATTCTGAGTGTGGCGTGTTTCCGTCCTCTGTCTGCAGCGCCTGGGATCTCCTAGGAGCCCTCTGCGTGTCATCCCCGATTGTCTGATAGTGCAGGCTGCCGGGGAAAGTCGGGGGTTGTGCTGGAAATGCAGGTAGCATCTAGTGCCTCAACCTGGACAGATCAGGTAAGTAGCGGAATTCCCCCTTCCAGGGGACACCTGTGACAACATGCACCTGCGAGGAGGGCGGCCCCAAACCTCAACCAACCCACCTGGCCGCGTTCCGGAATTCTGAGTGTGGGGATGTTCCGTCCTCTGTCTGCAGTGCCTGGGATCTCCTAGGAGCCCTCCACGTGTATACCCCGAGTGTCTCCTAGTGCGGGCTGCCGGGGAAAGGCGGGGGTTGGGCTGGAAATGCAGGTAGAATCTAGTGCGTCCCCCTGGACAGATTAGTTAATTAGCGGATTTCCCCCAGCCAGGGAACACCTGTGACACCAGGCAGCTGCGTGGAGGGCGGCCCCAAATCTCAACCACCCACTCGGCTGCGTTCCGGAATTCTCAGTGTGGCGAGGTTCCGTCCTCTGCAGCACCTGGGATCTCCTAGGAGCCCTCCGCGTGTCTTCCCCGATTGTCTCCTAGTGCGGGCTGCCGGGGAAAGCAGGGGTTGGGCTGGATATGCAGGTAGTCTCTAGTGCCTCCCTCTGGACTCATCAGGTAATTAGCGGAATTCCCCCTGCCAGCGAACACCTGTGACACCAGGCAGCTGCGAGGCGGTAGGCCCCAAACATCCTCCAACAACTCGGGCGCGTTCCGGAATTCTGAGGGTGGCGATGTTCCGTCCTCTGTCTGCAGAGCCAGGGATCTCCTAGGAGCCGTCCGCGTGTCTTCCCCGAGTGTCTCCTAGTGCGGGCTGCCGGTGAAATTCGGGTTTTGTGCTGGAAATGCAGGTAGCATCTAGTGCCTCCCCCTGGACAGATGAGGTAATTAGCGGACATCCCCCTGCCAGGGAACACCTGTGACAAAAGGCAGCTGCGTGTAGGTGCAGACACAAATGTCCCCCACCCACTCAGCCGCGTTCCGGAATTCTGAGTGTGGCGATGTTCCGTCTTCTGTCTGCAGCGCCTGGTATCTCCTAGGAGCCCTCCGCGTGTCTTCCCCGAGTGTCTCATAGTGCGGGCTGCCAGGGAAATGTGTGGGTTGGCCTGGAATTGCAGGGAGCATCTAGTGCCTCCCCCTGGACAGATGAGGTAATTAGCGGAATTCCCCCTGCAAGGGAACACCTGTGACAACAAGCTACTTCGTTGGAGGCGACCCCAAACCTCCCCAACACACTCGGCCGCGTTCCGGAATTCTGAATGTGGCGAGGTTCCGTCCTCTGTCTGCAGCGCCTGGGATCTCCTAGGAGCCCTCCGCGTGTCTTCCCCGAGTGTCTCCTAGTGCGTGCTGCCGGGGAAAGGCGGGGGTTGGCTGGAAATGCAGGTAGCATCTAGTGCCTCCCCCTGGACAGATGAGGTAATTAGCGGACTTCCCCCTGCCAGGGAACACCAGTGACACCAGGCAGTTGCGTGCAGGGCGGCCCCAAACTTCCACCAATCTCTCGGCTGCGTTCCGGAATTCTGAGTGTGGCGTGGTTCCGTCCTCTGTCTGCAGCGCCTGGGATCTCCTAGGAGCCCTCTGCGTGTCTTCCCCGATTGTCTGATAGTGCAGGCTGCCGGGGAAAGTCGGGGGTTGTGCTGGAAATGCAGGTAGCGTCTAGTGCCTCAACCTGGACAGATCAGGTAAGTAGCGGAATTCCCCCTTCCAGGGGACACCTGTGACAACATGCACCTGCGAGGAGGGCGGCCCCAAACCTCAACCAACTCACCTGGCCGCGTTCCGGAATTCTGAGTGTGGGGATGTTCCATCCTCTGTCTGCAGTGCCTGGGATCTCCTAGGAGCCCTCCACGTGTATACCCCGAGTGTCTCCTAGTGCGGGCTGCCGGGGAAAGGCGGGGGTTGGGCTGGAAATGCAGGTAGAATCTAGTGCGTCCCCCTGGACAGATTAGTTAATTAGCGGATTTCCCCCAGCCAGGGAACACCTGTGACACCAGGTAGCTGCGTGGAGGGCGGCCCCAAATCTCAACCACCCACTCGGCTGCGTTCCGGAATTCTCAGTGTGGCGAGGTTCCGTCCTCTGCAGCACCTGGGATCTCCTAGGAGCCCTCCGCGTGTCTTCCCCGTTTGTCTCCTAGTGCGGGCTGCCGGGGAAAGCGGGGGTTGGGCTGGATATGCAGGTAGTCTCTAGTGCCTCCCTCTGGACTCATCAGGTAATTAGCGGAATTCCCCCTGCCAGCGAACACCTGTGACACCAGGCAGCTGCGTGGCGGTAGGCCCCAACATCCTCCAACCACTCGGGCGCGTTCCGGAATTCTGAGGGTGGCGATGTTCCGTCCTCTGTCTGCAGAGCCAGGGATCTCCTAGGAGCCGTCCGCGTGTCTTCCCCGAGTGTCTCCTAGTGCGGGCTGCCGGTGAAATTCGGGTTTTGTGCTGGAAATGCAGGTAGCATCTAGTGCCTCCCCCTGGACAGATGAGGTAATTAGCGGACATCCCCCTGCCAGGGAACACCTGTGACAAAAGGCAGCTGCGTGTAGGTGCAGACACAAATGTCCCCCACCCACTCAGCCGCGTTCCGGAATTCTGAGTGTGGCGATGTTCCGTCTTCTGTCTGCAGCACCTGGTATCTCCTAGGAGCCCTCCGCGTGTATTCCCCGAGTGTCTCATAGTGCGGGCTGCCGGGGAAATGTGTGGGTTGGCCTGGAATTGCAGGGAGCATCTAGTGCCTCCCCCTGGACAGATGAGGTAATTAGCGGAAATCCCCCTGCAAGGGAACAACTGTGACAACAAGCTACTTCGTTGGAGGCGGCCCCAAACCTCCCCAACACACTGGGCCGTGTTCCAGAATTCTGAATGTGGCGAGGTTCCGTCCTCTGTCTGCAGCGCCTGGGATCTCCTAGGAGCCCTCCGCGTGTCTTCCCCGAGTGTCTCCTTGTGCGTGCTGCCGGGGAAAGGCGGGGGTTGGCTGGAAATGCAGGTAGCATCTAGTGCCTCCCCCTGGACAGATGAGGTAATTAGCGGACTTCCCCCTGCCAGGGAACACATTTGAGATCAGGGAGCTGCGTGGAGGTCGGCCCCAAATCTCCCCCAATCACTCGGCCGTGTTCCGGAGTTCTGAGAGTGGTGATGTTCCGTCCTCTGTCTGGAGCACCTGGGATCTACTAGGAGCCCTCCAAGTGTCTTCCCCGAGTATCTCCATGTGCGGGCTCCCGGGGAAATGCGGGGGTTGGGCTGAAAATGCAGGTAGCATCTAGTGCCTCCCCTGGAAAGATGAGGTAGTTAGCAGAATTCCCCCTGCCAAGGAACACCTGTGATACCAGGCAGTTGCGTGGAAGGTGGCCCCAAATCTACCCCACACACTCGGACTTGTTCCGGAATTCTGAGTGTGGTTAGTTTCCGTCCTTTGTCTGCAGCGCCTAGGATCTACTAGGAGCCCTCCGCGTGTCTTCCCCGAGTGTCTCCTAGTGCTCGCGCTCGGGGAAATGCGGGGGTTGGGCTGGAAAAGATTGTAGCAACTGGTGTCCTCCACCTGGACAGATCAGGAAATTAGCGGACTTCCCCCAGCCAGGGAAAACCTGAGACACCAAGCAGCTGCGTTGTGGGCGGCCCCATACGTCCCCCACAAACTCGGCCGCGTTCCGGAATTATGAGTGTAGCGAGGTTCCGTCATCAGTCTGCAGCCCCTGGGATATCCTAGAAGCCCTCCGGGTGTCTTCACCTAGTGTCTCCTAGTGCGGGCTGCCGGGGAAATGCGGGGGATGGGCTGGAAATACTGGTAGCATCTAGTGCCTCCCCCTGGACAGATGAAGTAATTAACGGACTTCCCCCTGCCAGGGAACACCTGTGACACCAGGCAGCTGCGAGGAGTACGGCCCCAAAGATCCCCCAACCATTCGGCCGCGTTCCGGAGTTCTGAGTGCGGCGAGGTTCCATCCTCTGTCTGGAACGCCTGGGATCTGCTAGGAGCCCTCCGCGTGTCTTCCCCGAGTATCTCCATGTGCGGGCTCCCAGGGAAATGCGGGGGTTCGGCTGAAAATGCAGGTAGCATCTTGTGCCTCCCCTGGAAAGATGAGGTAGTTAGCAGAATTCCCCCTGCCAAGGAACACCTGTGACACCAGGTAGCTGTGTGGACGGCGGCCCCAAATCTACCCCACACACTCGGACGTGTTCCGGAATTCTGAGTGTGGTTAGTTTCCGTCCTTTGTCTGCAGCGCCTAGGATCTCCTAGGAGCCTTCCGCGTGACTTCCCCGAGTGTTTCCTAGTTCTCGCGCTCGGGGAAATGCGGGGGTTGGGCTGGAAAAGATTGTAGCAACTGGTGTCCTCCACATGGACAGATCAGGAAATTAGCGGAATTCCCGCTGCCAGGGAACACCTGTGACACCAGGCAGCTTCGTGGAGGGCGGCCCCAAACCTCCCCCACCCACTCGGCCGCGTTCCGGAATTCTGAGTGTGGGGAGGTTCCGTCCTCTGTCTGCAGCACCTTTGATATCCTAGGAGCCCTCCGCGTGTCTTCCCCGAGTGTCTCCTAGTGCGGGCTGCCGGGGAAATGCGGGTTTTGGGCTGGAAATGCAGTTAGCATCTGGTGGCTCCCCCTGGACAGATCAGGAAATTAGCGGACTTCCCCCTGCCAGGGAACACCTGTGACACCAAGCAGCTGCGTTGAAGGTGGCCCCATACGTCCCCAACACACTCGGCCGCGTTCCGGAGTTCTGAGTGTGGCGAGGTTCCGTCATCTGTCTGGAGCGCCTGGGATCTCCTAGGAGCCCTCCGCGTGTCTTCCCCGAATGTCTCATAGTGCAGGCTGCCGGGGAAATGCGGGGGTTGGGCTGGAAATGCAGGTAGCATCTAGTGCCTCCCCCTGGACAGATGAAATAATTAGCGGAATTCCCCCTGCTATGGAACACCTGTGACACCAGGCAGCTGCGTGGAGGTCGGCCACAAATCTCCCCCAATCACTCGGCAGTGTTCCGGAGTTCTGAGTGTGGTGAGGTTCCGTCCTCTGTCTGGAGCGCCTGGGATCTACTAGGAGCCCTCCAAGTGTCTTCCCCGAGTATCTCCATGTGCGGGCTCCTGGGGAAATGCGGGGGTTGGGCTGAAAATGCAGGTAGCATCTAGTGCCTCCCCTGGAAAGATGAGGTAGTTAGCAGAATTCCCCCTGCCAAGGAACACCTGTGACACCAGGCAGCTGCGTGGTGGGCGGCCCCAAACTTCCCAAACCCACTCGGCCGCGTTACTGAATTCTGAGGTTGGCGAGGTTCCGTCCTCTGTCGGCAGCGCCTGGGATCTCCTAGGAGCCCTCCGCGTGTCTTCCCCGAGTGTATCCTAGTGCTCGCGCTCGGGGAAATGCGGGGGTTGGGCTGGAAAAGATTGTAGCAACTGGTGTCCTCCACCTGGACAGATCAGGAAATTAGCGGACTTCCCCAGCCAGGGAAAACCTGTGACACCAAGCAGCTGCGTTGTGGGCGGCCCCATACGTCCCCCACAAACTCGGCCGTGTTCCGGAATTATGAGTGTAGCGAGGTTCCGTCATCAGTCTGCAGCGCCTGGGATATCCTAGAAGCCCTCCGGGTGTCTTCCCCTAGTGTCTCCTAGTGCGGGCTGCCGGGGAAATGCGGGGGATGGGCTGGAAATACTGGTAGCATCTAGTGCCTCCCCCTGGACAGATGAGGTAATTAGCGGACTTCCCCTGCCAGGGAACACCTGTGACCCCAGGCAGCTGCGTGGAGGGCGGCCACAATCCTCCCCCAACCACTAGGCCGCGTTTCGGAATTCTGAGTGTGGTGAGGTTCCGTCCTCTGTCTGTAGCGCCTGGGATCTCCTAGGAGCCATCCGCGTGTCTTCCCCAGTGTCTCCTAGTGCGGGCTGCCGGGGAAATGCCTGGGTTGGGCTGGAAATGCAGGTAGCTTCTAGTGCCTCCCCCTGGACAGATCAGGAAATTAGCGGACTTCCGCCTGCCAGGGAACACTTGTGACAACAGGCAGCTGCGTGGCGGGCGGCCCAAACCTTCCCCATCCACTCGCCCGCGTTCTGTATTTCTGAGTGTGGCGAAGTTCCGTCATCTGTCTGCAGCGCCTGGGATCTCCTAGGATCCCTCCGCTTGTCTTCTCCGATTGTCTCCTAGTGCGGGTTGCCTGGGAAATTCGGGGGTTGCCTGGAAATGAAGGTAGCATCTAGTGTCTCCCCCTGGACAGATGAGGTATTTAGCGGACTTCCCACTGCCAGGGAACACCTGTGACACCAGGCAGCTGCGAGGATGTTGGCTCCAAATATCCCCGACCCACTCGGCCGCGTTCCGGAATTCTGAGCGTGGCGAGGTTCCATCATCTGTCTGTAGCGCCTGTGATCTCCTAGGAGCCGTCCGCGTGTCTTCCCCGAGTGTCTCCTAGTGCGGGCTGCCGAGGAAAGGCGGGGGTTGGGCTGGAAATGCAGGTAGCATCTAGTGCCTCCCTCTGGACAGATCAGGAAATTATCGGAGTTCCCCCTTCCAGGGAACACCTGTGAATCCAGGCAGCTGCGTGGTGGGCGGCCCCAAAACTCCCACACCCACTCGGCCGTGTTCCGGAATTCTGAGTGTTGCCAGGTTCCGTCCTCTCTCTGCAGCACCTGGGATCTCCTAGGAGCCATCCGCATGTCTTCCCCGATTGTCTCCTAGTGCGGGCTGCCTGGGAAATGTGAGGGTTGGCTGGAAATGCAGGTAGCGTCTAGTGCCTCCCACTGGACTGATGAGGTAATTAGCGGACTTCCCCCTGCCAGGGAAAACCTGTGACACCAGGCAGCTGCGTGGAGTGCGGCCACAAAACTCCCCCACCCACTCGGCCGCGTTCCGGAATTCTGAGAGTTGCGAGATTGCGTCCTCTGTCTGCAGCACCTGGGATCCCCTAGTAGCCCTCCGCGTGTCTTCCCCGAGTGTCTCCTAGTGCGTGTTGCAAGGGAAATGCGGGGGTTGGGTTGGAATTGCTGGTAGCATCCAGTGCCTCCCCCTGGACAGATGAGTGAATTAGAGGACTTCCCCCTGCCAGGGAACACCTGTGACACGAGGCAGCTTCGAGGATGGTGGTCCCAAATCTCCCCGACCCAATCGGTCGCGATCCGGGATTCTGAGTGTGGCGAGGTTCCGTCCTCTGTCTGCAGCACCTGGGATCTCCTAGGAGCCCTCGCGTGTGTTCTCCGAGTTTCACCTAGTGCGGGATGCCGGGGAAAGGCGTGGGTTGGGCTGGAAATGCAGGTAGCATCTAGTGCCTCCCCTGGACTGATGAGGTATTTAGCGGAATTCCCACTGCCAGGGAACACCTGTGACAACAGGCAGCTGCGTGGAGGGCGGCCCCAAGCCTCCCCCACCCACTCGGCCGCGTTCCGGAATTCTGAGCGTGGCGAGGTTCCGTCATCTTTCTGCAGCGCCTGGGATCTCCTAGGAGCCGTCCACGTGCCTTCCCCGAGTGTCTCCTAGTGCGGGCTGCCGAGGAAAGGCGGGGGTTGTGCTGGAAATGCAGGTAGCATCTAGTGCCTCCCTCTGGACAGATCAGGAAATTATCGGACTTCCCCCTTCCAGGGAACACATGTGGCACCAGGCAGCTGCGAGGAGGGGGGCCCCAAACCTACCCCAACCACTCGGCCGCGTTCCGGAATTATGAGTGTGGCGAGGTTCCTTCCTCTGTCTGCAGCGCCTGGGATGACCTAGGAGCCTTCCGCGTTTCTTCCCCGAGTGACTCATAGTGCAGGCTGCCGGGGAAATGCGGGGGTTGCGCTGGAAATGCAGGTAGCATCTAGTGCCTCCCCCTGGACAGATGAGATATTTAGCGGAATTCCCCCTGCAAGGGAACACCTGTGACACCAGGCAACTTCGTGGAGGTCGGCCCCAAACCTCCCCCAATCACTCGGCTGCGTTCCGGAGTTCTGAGTGTGCCGAGGTTGCGTCCTCTCTCTGGAGCACCTGGGATCTCCTAGGAGGCCTCCTCGTGTCTTCCCCTAGTATCTCCAAGTGCGGGCTCCCGGGGAAATTCTGGGGTTGGGCTGGAAATGCAGGTAGCATCTAGTGCCTCCCCTGCACAGATGAGGTAATTAGCGGAATTCCCTCTGCCAAGGAACACCTGTGACACCAGGCAGCTGCGTGGAGTGCGGCCCAAATCTACCCCACCCACTCGGCCGCGATCCGGAATTCTGAGGGTGGCGAGGTTCCGTCCTCTGTCTGCAGCGCCTGGGATATCCTAGGATCCCACCGCGTGTCTTCCCAGAGTGTCCCATAGTGCTTGCTGCCTCGGAAATGCGGGGGTTGGGCTGGAAAAGCAGGTAACATCTAGTGCCTCACCCTGGACAAATGAGGTAATTAGCGGACCTCCCCCTGCCAGGGAACAATAGTGGCACCAGGCAGCTGCGAGGAGGGGGGCCCCAAAACTCCCCACCCACTCGACCGCGTTCTGGAATTCTGAGTGTGGCGAGGTTCCGTCCTCTGTCTGCAGCGCCTAGTATCCCCTAGGGGCCCTCCGCGTGTCTTTCCCGAGTGTCTCCTAGTGCGGGCTGCTGGGGAAATGCGGGGGTAGGGTTGGAATTGCTGGTAGCATCCAGTGCCTCCCCCTGGACTGATGAGGTAATTAGAGGAATTCCCCCTGCAAGGGAACACCTGTGACATCAGGCAGCTGCGTGGAGTTAGGCCCCAAACCTCCCCCAATCACTCGGCTGCGTTCCGGGGTTCTGACTGTGGCGAGGTTCCGTCCTCTGTCTGGAGCACCTGGGACCTCTTATGAGCTCTCCGCGTGTCTTCCCCGAGTATCTCCAAGTGCGGGCTCCCGGGGAAATGCGGGTGTTAGGCTGGAAATGCAGGTAGCATCTAGTGCCTCCCCTGGACAGATGAGGTAATTAGAGGAATTCCCCCTGCAAGGGAACACCTGTGACACCAGGCAGCTGCGTGGAGGTCGGCCCCAAATCTCCCCCAATCACTCGGCTGCGTTCCGGAGTTCTGTGTGTGCCGAGGTTGCGTCCTCTGTCTGGAGCGCCTGGGATCTCCTAGGAGCCCTCCTCGTGTCTTCCCCTAGTATCTCCAAGTGCGGGCTCCCGGGGAAATTCTGGGGTTGGGCTGGAAATGCAGGTAGCATCTAGTGCCTCCCCTGCACAGTTGAGGTAATTAGCGGACTTCCCCCTGCCAGGGAAAACCTGTGACACCAGGCAGCTGCGTGGAGTGCGGCCACAAAACTCCCCCACCCACTCGGCCGCGTTCCGGAATTCTGAGAGTTGCGAGATTGCGTCCTCTGTCTGCAGCACCTGGGATCCCCTAGTAGCCCTCCGCGTGTCTTCCCCGAGTGTCTCCTAGTGCGTGTTGCAAGGGAAATGCGGGGGTTGGGTTGGAATTGCTGGTAGCATCCAGTGCCTCCCCCTGGACAGATGAGTGAATTAGAGGACTTCCCCCTGCCAGGGAACACCTGTGACACGAGGCAGCTTCGAGGATGGTGGTCCCAAATCTCCCCGACCCAATCGGTCGCGATCCGGGATTCTGAGTGTGGCGAGGTTCCGTCCTCTGTCTGCAGCACCTGGGATCTCCTAGGAGCCCTCGCGTGTGTTCTCCGAGTTTCACCTAGTGCGGGATGCCGGGGAAAGGCGTGGGTTGGGCTGGAAATGCAGGTAGCATCTAGTGCCTCCCCCTGGACTGATGAGGTATTTAGCGGAATTCCCACTGCCAGGGAACACCTGTGACAACAGGCAGCTGCGTGGAGGGCGGCCCCAAGCCTCCCCCACCCACTCGGCCGCGTTCCGGAATTCTGAGCGTGGCGAGGTTCCGTCATCTTTCTGCAGCGCCTGGGATCTCCTAGGAGCCGTCCACGTGCCTTCCCCGAGTGTCTCCTAGTGCGGGCTGCCGAGGAAAGGCGGGGGTTGTGCTGGAAATGCAGGTAGCATCTAGTGCCTCCCTCTGGACAGATCAGGAAATTATCGGACTTCCCCCTTCCAGGGAACACATGTGGCACCAGGCAGCTGCGAGGAGGGGGGCCCCAAACCTACCCCACCCACTCGGCCGCGTTCCGGAATTCTGAGTGTGGCGAGGTTCCTTCCTCTGTCTGCAGCGCCTGGGATGACCTAGGAGCCTTCCGCGTTTCTTCCCCGAGTGACTCATAGTGCAGGCTGCCGGGGAAATGCGGGGGTTGGGCTGGAAATGCAGGTAGCATCTAGTGCCTCCCCCTGGACAGATGAGATATTTAGCGGAATTCCCCCTGCAAGGGAACACCTGTGACACCAGGCAGCTTCGTGGAGGTCGGCCCCAAACCTCCCCCAATCACTCGGCTGCGTTCCGGAGTTCTGAGTGTGCCGAGGTTGCGTCCTCTGTCTGGAGCACCTGGGATCTCCTAGGAGGCCTCCTCGTGTCTTCCCCTAGTATCTCCAAGTGCGGGCTCCCGGGGAAATTCTGGGGTTGGGCTGGAAATGCAGGTAGCATCTAGTGCCTCCCCTGCACAGATGAGGTAATTAGCGGAATTCCCTCTGCCAAGGAACACCTGTGACACCAGGCAGCTGCGTGGAGTGCGGCCCCAAATCTACCCCACCCACTCGGCCGCGATCCGGAATTCTGAGGGTGGCGAGGTTCCGTCATCTGTCTGCAGCGCCTGGGATTTCCTAGGATCCCACCGCGTGTCTTCCCAGAGTGTCCCATAGTGCTTGCTGCCTCGGAAATGCGGGGGTTGGGCTGGAAAAGCAGGTAACATCTAGTGCCTCACCCTGGACAGATGAGGTAATTAGCGGACCTCCCCCTGCCAGGGAACACTAGTGGCACCAGGCAGCTGCGAGGAGGGGGGCCCCAAAACTCCCCCACCCACTCGACCGCGTTCTGGAATTCTGAGTGTGGCGAGGTTCCGTCCTCTGTCTGCAGCGCCTAGTATCCCCTAGGGGCCCTCCGCGTGTCTTTCCCGAGTGTCTCCTAGTGCGGGCTGCTGGGGAAATGCGGGGGTAGGGTTGGAATTGCTGGTAGCATCCAGTGCCTCCCCCTGGACTGATGAGGTAATTAGAGGAATTCCCCCTGCAAGGGAACACCTGTGACATCAGGCAGCTGCGTGGAGTTAGGCCCCAAACCTCCCCCAATCACTCGGCCGCGTTCCGGGGTTCTGACTGTGGCGAGGTTCCGTCCTCTGTCTGGAGCACCTGGGATCTCTTATGAGCTCTCCGCGTGTCTTCCCCGAGTATCTCCAAGTGCGGGCTCCCGGGGAAATGCGGGTGTTAGGCTGGAAATGCAGGTAGCATCTAGTGCCTCCCCTGGACAGATGAGGTAATTAGAGGAATTCCCCCTGCAAGGGAACACCTGTGACACCAGGCAGCTGCGTGGAGGTCGGCCCCAAATCTCCCCCAATCACTCGGCTGCGTTCCGGAGTTCTGAGTGTGCCGAGGTTGCGTCCTCTGTCTGGAGCGCCTGGGATCTCCTAGGAGCCCTCCTCGTGTCTTCCCCTAGTATCTCCAAGTGCGGGCTCCCGGGGAAATTCTGGGGTTGGGCTGGAAATGCAGGTAGCATCTAGTGCCTCCCCTGCACAGTTGAGGTAATTAGCGGAATTCCCCCTGCCAAGGAACACCTGTGACACCAGGCAGCTGCCTGGAGTGCGGGCCCCAAATCTACCCCACCCACTCGTCCGCGATCCGGAATTCTGAGGGTGGCGAGGTTCCGTCCTCTGTCTGCAGCGCCTGGGATATCCTAGGATCCCACCGCGTGTCTTCCCAGAGTGTCCCTTAGTGCTTGCTGCCTCGGAAATGCGGGGGTTGGGCTGGAAAAGCAGGTAACAACTAGTGCCTCACCCTGGACAGATGAGGTAATTAGCGGACCTCCCCCTGCCAGGGAACACTAGTGGCACCAGGCAGCTGCGAGGGGGAGGGCCCCAAAACTCCCCCACACACTCGACCGCGTTCCGGAATTCTGAGTGTGGCGAGGTTCCGTCCTCTGTCTGCAGCGCCTAGTATCCCCTAGGAGCCCTCTGCGTGTCTTTCCCGAGTGTCTCCTAGTGCTTGCTGCCCGGGAAATGCGGGGGTTGTGCTGGAAAAGCAGGTAGCATCTAGTGCCTCCCCCTGGACAGATGAGGTAAATAGCGGACCTCCCCCTGCCAGGGAGCACCTGTGGCACCATGCAGCTGCGAGGAGGTGGGCCCCAAACCTACCCCACCCGCTCGGCCGCGTTCCGGAATTCTGAGAGTTGCGAGATTGCGTCCTCTGTCTGCAGCACCTGGGATCCCCTAGTAGCCCTCCGCGTGTCTTCCCCGAGTGTCTCCTAGTGCGTGTTGCAAGGGAAATGCGGGGGTTGGGTTGGAATTGCTGGTAGCATCCAGTGCCTCCCCCTGGACAGATGAGTGAATTAGAGAACTTCCCCCTGCCAGGGAACACCTGTGACACGAGGCAGCTTCGAGGATGGTGGTCCCAAATCTCCCCGACCCAATCGGTCGCGATCCGGGATTCTGAGTGTGGCGAGGTTCCGTCCTCTGTCTGCAGCACCTGGGATCTCCTAGGAGCCCTCGCGTGTGTTCTCCGAGTTTCACCTAGTGCGGGATGCCGGGGAAAGGCGTGGGTTGGGCTGGAAATGCAGGTAGCATCTAGTGCCTCCCCCTGGACTGATGAGGTATTTAGCGGAATTCCCACTGCCAGGGAACACCTGTGACAACAGGCAGCTGCGTGGAGGGCGGCCCCAAGCCTCCCCCACCCACTCGGCCGCGTTCCGGAATTCTGAGCGTGGCGAGGTTCCGTCATCTGTCTGCAGCGCCTGGGATCTCCTAGGAGCCGTCCACGTGCCTTCCCCGAGTGTCTCCTAGTGCGGGCTGCCGAGGAAAGGCGGGGGTTGTGCTGGAAATGCAGGTAGCATCTAGTGCCTCCCTCTGGACAGATCAGGAAATTATCGGACTTCCCCCTTCCAGGGAACACATGTGGCACCAGGCAGCTGCGAGGAGGGGGGCCCCAAAACTACCCCACCCACTCGGCCGCGTTCCGGAATTCTGAGTGTGGCGAGGTTCCTTCCTCTGTCTGCAGCGCCTGGGATGACCTAGGAGCCTTCCGCGTTTCTTCCCCGAGTGACTCATAGTGCAGGCTGCCGGGGAAATGCGGGGGATGGGCTGGAAATGCAGGTAGCATCTAGTGCCTCCCCCTGGACAGATGAGATATTTAGCGGAATTCCCCCTGCAAGGGAACACCTGTGACACCAGGCAGCTTCGTGGAGGTCGGCCCCAAACCTCCCCCAATCACTCGGCTGCGTTCCGGAGTTCTGAGTGTGCCGAGGTTGCGTCCTCTGTCTGGAGCACCTGGGATCTCCTAGGAGGCCTCCTCGTGTCTTCCCCTAGTATCTCCAAGTGCGGGCTCCCGGGGAAATTCTGGGGTTGGGCTGGAAATGCAGGTAGCATCTAGTGCCTCCCCTGCACAGATGAGGTAATTAGCGGAATTCCCTCTGCCAAGGAACACCTGTGACACCAGGCAGCTGCGTGGAGTGCGGCCCCAAATCTACCCCACCCACTCGGCCGCGATCCGGAATTCTGAGGGTGGCGAGGTTCCGTCCTCTGTCTGCAGCGCCTGGGATATCCTAGGATCCCACCGCGTGTCTTCCCAGAGTGTCCCATAGTGCTTGCTGCCTCGGAAATGCGGGGGTTGGGCTGGAAAAGCAGGTAACATCTAGTGCCTCACCCTGGACAAATGAGGTAATTAGCGGACGTCCCCCTGCCAGGGAACACTAGTGGCACCAGGCAGCTGCGAGGAGGGGGGCCCCAAAACTCCCCCACCCACTCGACCGCGTTCTGGAATTCTGAGTGTGGCGAGGTTCCGTCCTCTGTCTGCAGCGCCTAGTATCCCCTAGGGGCCCTCCGCGTGTCTTTCCCGAGTGTCTCCTAGTGCGGGCTGCTGGGGAAATGCGGGGGTAGGGTTGGAATTGCTGGTAGCATCCAGTGCCTCCCCCTGGACTGATGAGGTAATTAGAGGAATTCCCCCTGCAAGGGAACACCTGTGACATCAGGCAGCTGCGTGGAGTTAGGCCCCAAACCTCCCCCAATCACTCGGCCGCGTTCCGGGGTTCTGACTGTGGCGAGGTTCCGTCCTCTGTCTGGAGCACCTGGGATCTCTTATGAGCTCTCCGCGTGTCTTCCCCGAGTATCTCCAAGTGCGGGCTCCCGGGGAAATGCGGGTGTTAGGCTGGAAATGCAGGTAGCATCTAGTGCCTCCCCTGGACAGATGAGGTAATTAGAGGAATTCCCCCTGCAAGGGAACACCTGTGACACCAGGCAGCTGCGTGGAGGTCGGCCCCAAATCTCCCCCAATCACTCGGCTGCGTTCCGGAGTTCTGAGTGTGCCGAGGTTGCGTCCTCTGTCTGGAGCGCCTGGGATCTCCTAGGAGCCCTCCTCGTGTCTTCCCCTAGTATCTCCAAGTGCGGGCTCCCGGGGAAATTCTGGGGTTGGGCTGGAAATGCAGGTAGCATCTAGTGCCTCCCCTGCACAGTTGAGGTAATTAGCGGAATTCCCCCTGCCAAGGAACACCTGTGACACCAGGCAGCTGCGTGGAGTGCGGCCCCAAATCTACCCCACCCACTCGGCCGCGATCCGGAATTCTGAGGGTGGCGAGGTTCCGTCCTCTGTCTGCAGCACCTGGGATATCCTAGGATCCCACCGCGTGTCTTCCCAGAGTGTCCCTTAGTGCTTGCTGCCTCGGAAATGCGGGGGTTGGGCTGGAAAAGCAGGTAACAACTAGTGCCTCACCCTGGACAGATGAGGTAATTAGCGGACCTCCCCCTGCCAGGGAACACTAGTGGCACCAGGCAGCTGCGAGGGGGAGGGCCCCAAAACTCCCCCACACACTCGACCGCGTTCCGGAATTCTGAGTGTGGCGAGGTTCCGTCCTCTGTCTGCAGCGCCTAGTATCCCCTAGGAGCCCTCTGCGTGTCTTTCCCGAGTGTCTCCTAGTGCTTGCTGCCCGGGAAATGCGGGGGTTGTGCTGGAAAAGCAGGTAGCATCTAGTGCCTCCCCCTGGACAGATGAGGTAAATAGCGGACCTCCCCCTGCCAGGGAGCACCTGTGGCACCATGCAGCTGCGAGGAGGTGGGCCCCAAACCTACCCCACCCGCTCGGCCGCGTTCCGGATTTCTGAGAGTTGCGAGATTGCGTCCTCTGTCTGCAGCACCTGGGATCCCCTAGTAGCCCTCCGCGTGTCTTCCCCGAGTGTCTCCTAGTGCGTGTTGCAAGGGAAATGCGGGGGTTGGGTTGGAATTGCTGGTAGCATCCAGTGCCTCCCCCTGGACAGATGAGGGAATTAGAGGAATTCCCCCTGCCAGGGAACACCTGTGACACGAGGCAGCTTCGAGGATGGTGGTCCCAAATCTCCCCGACCCAATCGGCCGCGATCCGGGATTCTGAGTATGGCGAGGTTCCGTCCTCTGTCTGCAGCACATGGGATGACCTAGGAGCCCTCCGCGTGTCTTCCCCGAGTGACTCATAGTGCAGGCTGCCGGGGAAATGCGGGGGTTGGGCTGGAAATGCAGGTAGCATCTAGTGCCTCCCCCTGGACAGATGAGATATTTAGCGGAATTCCCCCTGCCAGGGAACACCTGTGACACCAGGCAGCTGCGTGGTGGTCGGCCCCAAACCTCCCCCAATCACTCGGCTGCGTTCCGGAGTTCTGAGTGTGCCGAGGTTGCGTCCTCTGTCTGGAGCACCTGGGATCTCCTAGGAGCCATCCTCGTGTCTTCCCCTAGTATCTCCTAGTGCGGGATCCCGGGGAAACGCGGGGGATGGTTTGGAATTGCTGGTAGCATTCAGTGCCTCCCCCTGGACAGATGAGGTAATTAGAGGACTGTCCCCTGCCATGGAACACCTGAGACAACAGGCAGCTGCGTGGTTGGCGGCCCCAAATTTCCCAAACCCACTCGGCCGCGTTCCGGAATTCTGAGGGTGGCGATGTTCCGTCCTCTTTCTGCAGCGCCTGGGATCTCCTAGGAGCCCTCCGCGTGTCTTCCCCGAGTGTCTCCTAGTGCGGGATCCCGGGGAAATGCGGGGGTTGGGCTGGAAATGCAGGTAGCATCTAGTGCCTCCCCCTGGACAGATCAGGAAATTATCGGACTTCCCCCTGCCAGGGAACACCTATGAATCCAGGCAGCTACGTGGTGGGTGGCCCCAAAACTCCCACAACCACTCGGCCGCGTTCCGGAATTCTGAGTGTTGCGAGATTCCGTCCTCTCTCTGCAGCGCCTGGGATCTCCTAGGAGCCATCCGCGTGTCTTCCCCGATTGTCTCCTAGTGCGGGCTGCCTGGGAAATGTGGGGGTTGTGCTGGAAAATCAGGTAGCATCTAGTGACTCCCCCTGGACAAATGAGGTAATAAGCGGACTTCCCCCTGCCAGGGAACACCTGTGACACCAGGCAGCTGCGTGGAGTGCGGCCCCAAAATTCCCCCAAAACTCGGACGCCTTTCGGAATTCTGAGGGTGGCGAGGTACCGTCCTCTGTCTGCAGCGCCTGGGATCTCCTAGGAGCCTTTCGCGTGTCTTCCCCGAGTGTCTCCTAGTGCTTGCTGCCGGGGAAATGCGGGGGTTGGGCTGGAAAAGCAGGTAGCATCTAGTGCCTCCCCCTGGACAGATGAGGTAAATAGCGGACCTCCCCCTGCCATGGAACACATGTGGCACCAGGCAGCTTCGAGGAGGGGTGCCCCAAACCTACCCCACCCACTCGGCCGCGTTCCGGAATTCTGAGAGTTGCGAGATTCCGTCCTCTGTCTGCAGCACCTGGGATCCCCTAGTAGCCCTCCGCGTGTCTTCCCCGAGTGTCTCCTAGTGCGTGCTGCAAGGGAAATGAGGGGGTTTGGTTGGAATTGCTGGTAGCATCCAGTGCCTCCCCCTGGACAGATGAGGGAATTAGAGGACTTCCCCCTGCCAGGGAACACCTGTGACACGAGGCAGCTTCGAGGATGTTGGTCCCAAATCTCCCCGACCCAATCGGCCGCGATCCGGGATTCTGAGTGTGGCGAGGTTCCTTCCTCTGTCTGCAGCGCCTGGGATGACCTAGGAGCCCTCCGCATGTCTTCCCCGAGTGACACATAGTGCAGGCTGCCGGGGAAATGCGGGGGTTGGGCTGGAAATGCAGGTAACATCTAGTGCCTCCCCCTGGACAGATGAGATATTTAGCGGAATTCCCCCTGCAAGGGAAAACCTGTGACACCAGGCAGCTTCGTGGAGGTCGGCCCCAAACCTCCCCCAATCACTCGGCTTCGTTCCGGAGTTCTGAGTGTGCCGAGGTTGCGTCCTCTGTCTGGAGCACCTGGGATCACCTAGGAGGCCTCCTCGTGTCTTCCCCTAGTATCTCCAAGTGCGGGCTCCCGGGGAAATTCTGGGGTTGGGCTGGAAATGCAGGTAGCATCTAGTGCCTCCCCTGCACAGATGAGGTAATTAGCGGAATTCCCTCTGCCAAGGAACACCTGTGAAACCAGGCAGCTGCGTGGAGTGCGGCCCCAAATCTACCCCACCCACTCGGCCGCGATCCGGAATTCTGAGGGTGGCGAGGTTCCGTCCTCTGTCTGCAGCGCCTGGGATATCCTAGGATCCCACCGCGTGTCTTCCCAGAGTGTCCCTTAGTGCTTGCTGCCTCGGAAATGCGGGGGTTGGGCTGGAAAAGCAGGTAACATCTAGTGCCTCACCCTGGACAGATGAGGTAATTAGCGGACCTCCCCCTGCCAGGGAACACTAGTGGCACCAGGCAGCTGCGAGGAGGGGGGCCCCAAAACTCCCCCACCCACTCGACCGCGTTCCGGAATTCTGAGTGTGGCGAGGTTCCGTCCTCTGTCTGCCGCGCCTGGTATCTACTAGGAGCCCTCCGAGTGTCTTCCCCGAGTGTCTCCTAGTGCGGGCTGCCGGGGAAATGCGGGGGTTGGGCTGGAAATGCAGGTAGCATCTAGTGCCTCCCCCTGGACAGATCAGGAAATTAGCGGAATTCCCCCTGCCATGGAACACCTGTGAATCCAGGCAGCTGCGTGGTGGGCGGCCCCAAACTTCCCAAACCCACTCTGCCGCGTTACGGAATTCTGAGGGTGGAGAGGTTCCGTCCTCTGTCGGCAGCGCCTGGGATCTCCTAGGAGCCCTCCGCGTGTCTTCCCCGAGTGTCTCCTAGTGCGTGCTGCAAGGGAAATGAGGGGGTTTGGTTGGAATTGCTGGTAGCATCCAGTGCCTCCCCCTGGACAGATGAGGGAATTAGAGGACTTCCCCCTGCCAGGGAACACCTGTGACACGAGGCAGCTTCGAGGATGTTGGTCCCAAATCTCCCCGACCCAATCGGCCGCGATCCGGGATTCTGAGTGTGGCGAGGTTCCTTCCTCTGTCTGCAGCGCCTGGGATGACCTAGGAGCCCTCCGCATGTCTTCCCCGAGTGACACATAGTGCAGGCTGCCGGGGAAATGCGGGGGTTGGGCTGGAAATGCAGGTAACATCTAGTGCCTCCCCCTGGACAGATGAGATATTTAGCGGAATTCCCCCTGCAAGGGAAAACCTGTGACACCAGGCAGCTTCGTGGAGGTCGGCCCCAAACCTCCCCCAATCACTCGGCTTCGTTCCGGAGTTCTGAGTGTGCCGAGGTTGCGTCCTCTGTCTGGAGCACCTGGGATCACCTAGGAGGCCTCCTCGTGTCTTCCCCTAGTATCTCCAAGTGCGGGCTCCCGGGGAAATTCTGGGGTTGGGCTGGAAATGCAGGTAGCATCTAGTGCCTCCCCTGCACAGATGAGGTAATTAGCGGAATTCCCTCTGCCAAGGAACACCTGTGAAACCAGGCAGCTGCGTGGAGTGCGGCCCCAAATCTACCCCACCCACTCGGCCGCGATCCGGAATTCTGAGGGTGGCGAGGTTCCGTCCTCTGTCTGCAGCGCCTGGGATATCCTAGGATCCCACCGCGTGTCTTCCCAGAGTGTCCCTTAGTGCTTGCTGCCTCGGAAATGCGGGGGTTGGGCTGGAAAAGCAGGTAACATCTAGTGCCTCACCCTGGACAGATGAGGTAATTAGCGGACCTCCCCCTGCCAGGGAACACTAGTGGCACCAGGCAGCTGCGAGGAGGGGGGCCCCAAAACTCCCCCACCCACTCGACCGCGTTCCGGAATTCTGAGTGTGGCGAGGTTCCGTCCTCTGTCTGCCGCGCCTGGTATCTACTAGGAGCCCTCCGAGTGTCTTCCCCGAGTGTCTCCTAGTGCGGGCTGCCGGGGAAATGCGGGGGTTGGGCTGGAAATGCAGGTAGCATCTAGTGCCTCCCCCTGGACAGATCAGGAAATTAGCGGAATTCCCCCTGCCATGGAACACCTGTGAATCCAGGCAGCTGCGTGGTGGGCGGCCCCAAACTTCCCAAACCCACTCTGCCGCGTTACGGAATTCTGAGGGTGGAGAGGTTCCGTCCTCTGTCGGCAGCGCCTGGGATCTCCTAGGAGCCCTCCGCGTGTCTTCTCCGAGTGTCTCCTAGTGCGCGCGCTCAGGGAAATGCGGGGGTTGGGCTGGAAATGCAGGTAGCATCTGTTGTCCTCCACCTGGACATATCAGGAAATTATCGGACTTCCCCCAGCCAGGGAAAACCTGTGACACCAAGCAGCTGCGTTGTGGGCGGCCCCATACGTCCCCCACAAACTCGGCCGCGTTCCGGAATTATGAGTGTAGCGAGGTTCCGTCATCCGTCTGCAGCGCCTGGGATATCCTAGAAGCCCTCCGGGTGTCTTCACCTAGTGTCTCCTAGTGCGGGCTGCCTGGGAAATGCGGGGGATGGGCTGGAAATACTGGTAGCATCTAGTGCCTCCCCCTGGACAGATGAATTAATTAGCGGACTTCCCCCTGCCAGGGAACACCTGTGACACCAGGCAGCTGCGAGGAGTGCGGCCCGAAACCTCCCCCAACCATTCGGCCGCGTTCCGGAGTTCTGAGTGCGGCGAGGTTCCGTCCTCTGTCTGGAGCGCCTGGTATCTCCTAGGAGCCCTCCGCGTGTCTTCCCCGAGTATCTCCATGTGCGGGCTCCCGGGGAAATGCGGGGGTTGGGCTGAAAATGCAGGTAGCATCTAGTGCCTCCACCTGGACAGATGAGGTAATTAGCGGACTTCCCCCTGCCAGGGAACACCTGTGACACCAGGCAGCTGCGTGGACGGCGTCCCCAAATCTACCCCACCCAGTCGGCCGCGTTCCGGAATTCTGAGTGTGGTTAGTTTCCGTCCTCTATCTGCAGCGCCTAGGATCTCCTAGGAGCCCTCCGCGTGTCTTCCCCTAGTGTCTCCTAGTGCGGGTTGCCGGGGAAATGCGGGGGTTGGGCTGGAAATGCTGGAAGCATCTAGTGCCTCCCCCTGGACAGATGAGGTAATTAGCGGACTTCCCCTTGCCAGGGAACACCTGTGACACCATGCAGCTTCGTTGAGGGCGGCCCCAAACCTCCCCCACCCACTCGGACTTGTTCCGGATTTCTTAGTGTGGCGAGTTTCCGTCCTCTGTCTGCCGCGCCTGGTATCTACTAGAAGCCCTCCGCGTGTCTTCCCCGAGTGTCTCCTAGTGCTCGCGCTCGGGGAAATGCGGGGGTTGGGCTGGAAAAGATTGTAGCAACTGGTGTCCTCCACCTGGACAGATCAGGAAATTAGCGGACTTCCCCCAGCCAGGGAACACCTGTGACACCAAGCAGCTGCGTTATGGGCGGCCCCATACGTCCCCACAAACTCGGCCGCGTTCCAGAATTATGAGTGTGGCGAGGTTCCGTACTCTGTCGGCAGCGCCTGGGATATCCAAGGAGCCCTCCGGGTGTCTTCCCCGAGTGTCTCTAGTGCGGGCTGTCGGGGAAATGCGGGGGTTGGGCTGGAAATGCAGGTAGCATCTAGTGCCTCCCTTGGAAAGATGAGGTAGTTAGCAGAATTCCCCCTGCCAAGGAACACCTGTGACACCAGGCAGCTGCGTGGACGGCGGCCCCAAATCTACCCCACCCAGTCGGCCTCGTTCCGGAATTCTGAGTGTGGTTAGTTTCCATCCTCTATCTGCAGCGCCTAGGATCTCATAGGAGCCCTCCGCGTGTCTTCCCCGAGTGTCTCCTAGTGTGGGCTGCCGGGGAAATGCGGGGGTTGGGCTGGAAATGCTGGAAGCATCTAGTGCCTCCCCCTGGACAGATGAGGTAATTAGCGGTCTTCCCGCTGCCAGGGAACACCTGTGACACCATGCAGCTTCGTTGAGGGCGGCCCCAAAACTCCCCCACCCACTCGGACTTGTTCCGGATTTCTTAGTGTGGCGAGTTTCCGTCCTCTGTCTGCCGCGCCTGGTATCTACTAGGAGCCCTCCGCGTGTCTTCCCCGAGTGTCTCCTAGTGCTCGCGCTCGGGGAAATGCGGGGGTTGGGCTGGAAAAGATTGTAGCAACTGGTGTCCTCCACCTGGTCAGATCAGGAAATTAGCGGACTTCCCCCAGCCAGGGAACACCTGTGACACCAAGCAGCTGCGTTATGGGCGGCCCCATACGTCCCCACAAACTCGGCCGCGTTCCAGAATTATGAGTGTGGCGAGGTTCCGTACTCTGTCGGCAGCGCCTGGGATATCCAAGGAGCCCTCCGGGTGTCTTCCCCGAGTGTCTCTAGTGCGGGCTGTCGGGGAAATGCGGGGGTTGGGCTGGAAATGCAGGTAGCATCTAGTGCCTCCCTTGGAAAGATGAGGTAGTTAGCAGAATTCCCCCTGCCAAGGAACACCTGTGACACCAGGCAGCTGCGTGGACGGCGGCCCCAAATCTACCCCACCCAGTCGGCCTCGTTCCGGAATTCTGAGTGTGGTTAGTTTCCATCCTCTATCTGCAGCGCCTAGGATCTCATAGGAGCCCTCCGCGTGTCTTCCCCGAGTGTCTCCTAGTGTGGGCTGCCGGGGAAATGCGGGGGTTGGGCTGGAAATGCTGGAAGCATCTAGTGCCTCCCCCTGGACAGATGAGGTAATTAGCGGTCTTCCCGCTGCCAGGGAACACCTGTGACACCATGCAGCTTCGTTGAGGGCGGCCCCAAAACTCCCCCACCCACTCGGACTTGTTCCGGATTTCTTAGTGTGGCGAGTTTCCGTCCTCTGTCTGCCGCGCCTGGTATCTACTAGGAGCCCTCCGAGTGTCTTCCCCGAGTGTCTCCTAGTGCGGGCTGCCGGGGAAATGCGGGGGTTGGGCTGGAAATGCAGGTAGCATCTAGTGCCTCCCCCTGGACAGATCAGGAAATTAGCGGAATTCCCCCTGCCATGGAACACCTGTGAATCCAGGCAGCTGCGTGGTGGGCGGCCCCAAACTTCCCAAACCCACTCTGCCGCGTTACGGAATTCTGAGGGTGGAGAGGTTCCGTCCTCTGTCGGCAGCGCCTGGGATCTCATAGGAGCCCTCCGCGTGTCTTCCCCGAGTGTCTCCTAGTGCGCGCGCTCAGGGAAATGCGGGGATTGGGCTGGAAATGCAGGTAGCATCTGTTGTCCTCCACCTGGACATATCAGGAAATTATCGGACTTCCCCCAGCCAGGGAAAACCTGTGACACCAAGCAGCTGCGTTGTGGGCGGCCCCATACGTCCCCCACAAACTCGGCCGCGTTCCGGAATTATGAGTGTAGCGAGGTTCCGTCATCCGTCTGCAGCGCCTGGGATATCCTAGGATCCCACCGCGTGTCTTCCCAGAGTGTCCCTTAGTGCTTGCTGCCTCGGAAATGCGGGGGTTGGGCTGGAAAAGCAGGTAACAACTAGTGCCTCACCCTGGACAGATGAGGTAATTAGCGGACCTCCCCCTGCCAGGGAACACTAGTGGCACCAGGCAGCTGCGAGGGGGAGGGCCCCAAAACTCCCCCACACACTCGACCGCGTTCCGGAATTCTGAGTGTGGAGAGGTTCCGTCCTCTGTCTGCAGCACCTAGTATCCCCTAGGAGCCCTCTGCGTGTCTTTCCCGAGTGTCTCCTAGTGCTTGCTGCCCGGGAAATGCGGGGGTTGTGCTGGAAAAGCAGGTAGCATCTAGTTCCTCCCCCTGGACAGATGAGGTAAATAGCGGACCTCCCCCTGCCAGGGAGCACCTGTGGCACCATGCAGCTGCGAGGAGGTGGGCCCCAAACCTACCCCACCCGCTCGGTCGCGTTCCGGAATTCTGAGGGTTGCGAGATTGCGTCCTCTGTCTGCAGCACCTGGGATCCCCTAGTAGCCCTCCGCGTGTCTTCCCCGAGTGTCTCCTAGTGCGTGTTGCAAGGGAAATGCGGGGGTTGGGTTGGAATTGCTGGTAGCATCCAGTGCCTCCCCCTGGACAGATGAGGGAATTAGAGGAATTCCCCCTGCCAGGGAACACCTGTGACACGAGGCAGCTTCGAGGATGGTGGTCCCAAATCTCCCCGACCCAATCGGCCGCGATCCGGGATTCTGAGTATGGCGAGGTTCCGTCCTCTGTCTGCAGCGCATGGGATGACCTAGGAGCCCTCCGCGTGTCTTCCCCGAGTGACTCATAGTGCAGGCTGCCGGGGAAATGCGGGGGTTGGGCTGGAAATGCAGGTAGCATCTAGTGCCTCCCCCTGGACAGATGAGATATTTAGCGGAATTCCCCCTGCAAGGGAAAACCTGTGACACCAGGCAGCTTCGTGGAGGTCGGCCCCAAACCTCCCCCAATCACTCGGCTGCGTTCCGGAGTTCTGAGTGTGCCGAGGTTGCGTCCTCTGTCTGGAGCGCCTGGGATCACCTAGGAGGCCTCCTCGTGTCTTCCCCTAGTATCTCCAAGTGCGGGCTCCCGGGGAAATTCTGGGGTTGGGCTGGAAATGCAGGTAGCATCTAGTGCCTCCCCTGCACAAATGAGGTAATTAGCGGAATTCCCTCTGCCAAGGAACACCTGTGACACCAGGCAGCTGCGTGGAGTGCGGCCCCAAATCTACCCCACCCACTCGGCCGCGATCCGGAATTCTGAGGGTGGCGAGGTTCCGTCCTCTGTCTGCAGCACCTGGGATATCCTAGGATCCCACCGCGTGTCTTCCCAGAGTGTCCCTTAGTGCTTGCTGCCTTGGAAATGCGGGGGTTGGGCTGGAAAAGCAGGTAACATCTAGTGCCTCACCCTGGACAGATGAGGTAATTAGCGGACCTCCCCCTGCCAGGGAACACTAGTGGCACCAGGCAGCTGCGAGGAGGGGGGCCCCAAAACTCCCCCACCCACTCGACCGCGTTCCGGAATTCTGAGTGTGGCGAGGTTCCGTCCTCTGTCTGCCGCGCCTGGTATCTACTAGGAGCCCTCCGAGTGTCTTCCCCGAGTGTCTCCTAGTGCGGGCTGCCGGGGAAATGCGGGGGTTGGGCTGGAAATGCAGGTAGCATCTAGTGCCTCCCCCTGGACAGATCAGGAAATTAGCGGAATTCCCCCTGCCATGGAACACCTGTGAATCCAGGCAGCTGCGTGGTGGGCGGCCCCAAACTTCCCAAACCCACTCGGCCGCGTTACGGAATTCTGAGGGTGGAGAGGTTCCGTCCTCTGTCGGCAGCGCCTGGGATCTCCTAGGAGCCCTCCGCGTGTCTTCTCCGAGTGTCTCCTAGTGCGCGCGCTCAGGGAAATGCGGGGGTTGGGCTGGAAATGCAGGTAGCATCTGTTGTCCTCCACCTGGACATATCAGGAAATTATCGGACTTCCCCCAGCCAGGGAAAACCTGTGACACCAAGCAGCTGCGTTGTGGGCGGCCCCATACGTCCCCCACAAACTCGGCCGCGTTCCGGAATTATGAGTGTAGCGAGGTTCCGTCATCCGTCTGCAGCGCCTGGGATATCCTAGAAGCCCTCCGGGTGTCTTCACCTAGTGTCTCCTAGTGCGGGCTGCCTGGGAAATGCGGGGGATGGGCTGGAAATACTGGTAGCATCTAGTGCCTCCCCCTGGACAGATGAATTAATTAGCGGACTTCCCCCTGCCAGGGAACACCTGTGACACCAGGCAGCTGCGAGGAGTGCGGCCCGAAACCTCCCCCAACCATTCGGCCGCGTTCCGGAGTTCTGAGTGCGGCGAGGTTCCGTCCTCTGTCTGGAGCGCCTGGTATCTCCTAGGAGCCCTCCGCGTGTCTTCCCCGAGTATCTCCATGTGCGGGCTCCCGGGGAAATGCGGGGGTTGGGCTGAAAATGCAGGTAGCATCTAGTGCCTCCACCTGGACAGATGAGGTAATTAGCGGACTTCCCCCTGCCAGGGAACACCTGTGACACCAGGCAGCTGCGTGGACGGCGGCCCCAAATCTACCCCACCCAGTCGGCCGCGTTCCGGAATTCTGAGTGTGGTTAGTTTCCGTCCTCTATCTGCAGCGCCTAGGATCTCCTAGGAGCCCTCCGCGTGTCTTCCCCTAGTGTCTCCTAGTGCGGGTTGCAGGGGAAATGCGGGGGTTGGGCTGGAAATGCTGGAAGCATCTAGTGCCTCCCCCTGGACAGATGAGGTAATTAGCGGACTTCCCCTTGCCAGGGAACACCTGTGACACCATGCAGCTTCGTTGAGGGCGGCCCCAAACCTCCCCCACCCACTCGGACTTGTTCCGGATTTCTTAGTGTGGCGAGTTTCCGTCCTCTGTCTGCCGCGCCTGGTATCTACTAGAAGCCCTCCGCGTGTCTTCCCCGAGTGTCTCCTAGTGCTCGCGCTCGGGGAAATGCGGGGGTTGGGCTGGAAAAGATTGTAGCAACTGGTGTCCTCCACCTGGACAGATCAGGAAATTAGCGGACTTCCCCCAGCCAGGGAACACCTGTGACACCAAGCAGCTGCGTTATGGGCGGCCCCATACGTCCCCACAAACTCGGCCGCGTTCCAGAATTATGAGTGTGGCGAGGTTCCGTACTCTGTCGGCAGCGCCTGGGATATCCAAGGAGCCCTCCGGGTGTCTTCCCCGAGTGTCTCTAGTGCGGGCTGTCGGGGAAATGCGGGGGTTGGGCTGGAAATGCAGGTAGCATCTAGTGCCTCCCTTGGAAAGATGAGGTAGTTAGCAGAATTCCCCCTGCCAAGGAACACCTGTGACACCAGGCAGCTGCGTGGACGGCGGCCCCAAATCTACCCCACCCAGTCGGCCTCGTTCCGGAATTCTGAGTGTGGTTAGTTTCCATCCTCTATCTGCAGCGCCTAGGATCTCATAGGAGCCCTCCGCGTGTCTTCCCCGAGTGTCTCCTAGTGTGGGCTGCCGGGGAAATGCGGGGGTTGGGCTGGAAATGCTGGAAGCATCTAGTGCCTCCCCCTGGACAGATGAGGTAATTAGCGGTCTTCCCGCTGCCAGGGAACACCTGTGACACCATGCAGCTTCGTTGAGGGCGGCCCCAAAACTCCCCCACCCACTCGGACTTGTTCCGGATTTCTTAGTGTGGCGAGTTTCCGTCCTCTGTCTGCCGCGCCTGGTATCTACTAGGAGCCCTCCGAGTGTCTTCCCCGAGTGTCTCCTAGTGCGGGCTGCCGGGGAAATGCGGGGGTTGGGCTGGAAATGCAGGTAGCATCTAGTGCCTCCCCCTGGACAGATCAGGAAATTAGCGGAATTCCCCCTGCCATGGAACACCTGTGAATCCAGGCAGCTGCGTGGTGGGCGGCCCCAAACTTCCCAAACCCACTCTGCCGCGTTACGGAATTCTGAGGGTGGAGAGGTTCCGTCCTCTGTCGGCAGCGCCTGGGATCTCCTAGGAGCCCTCCGCGTGTCTTCTCCGAGTGTCTCCTAGTGCGCGCGCTCAGGGAAATGCGGGGATTGGGCTGGAAATGCAGGTAGCATCTGTTGTCCTCCACCTGGACATATCAGGAAATTATCGGACTTCCCCCAGCCAGGGAAAACCTGTGACACCAAGCAGCTGCGTTGTGGGCGGCCCCATACGTCCCCCACAAACTCGGCCGCGTTCCGGAATTATGAGTGTAGCGAGGTTCCGTCATCCGTCTGCAGCGCCTGGGATATCCTAGGATCCCACCGCGTGTCTTCCCAGAGTGTCCCTTAGTGCTTGCTGCCTCGGAAATGCGGGGGTTGGGCTGGAAAAGCAGGTAACAACTAGTGCCTCACCCTGGACAGATGAGGTAATTAGCGGACCTCCCCCTGCCAGGGAACACTAGTGGCACCAGGCAGCTGCGAGGGGGAGGGCCCCAAAACTCCCCCACACACTCGACCGCGTTCCGGAATTCTGAGTGTGGAGAGGTTCCGTCCTCTGTCTGCAGCACCTAGTATCCCCTAGGAGCCCTCTGCGTGTCTTTCCCGAGTGTCTCCTAGTGCTTGCTGCCCGGGAAATGCGGGGGTTGTGCTGGAAAAGCAGGTAGCATCTAGTTCCTCCCCCTGGACAGATGAGGTAAATAGCGGACCTCCCCCTGCCAGGGAGCACCTGTGGCACCATGCAGCTGCGAGGAGGTGGGCCCCAAACCTACCCCACCCGCTCGGTCGCGTTCCGGAATTCTGAGGGTTGCGAGATTGCGTCCTCTGTCTGCAGCACCTGGGATCCCCTAGTAGCCCTCCGCGTGTCTTCCCCGAGTGTCTCCTAGTGCGTGTTGCAAGGGAAATGCGGGGGTTGGGTTGGAATTGCTGGTAGCATCCAGTGCCTCCCCCTGGACAGATGAGGGAATTAGAGGAATTCCCCCTGCCAGGGAACACCTGTGACACGAGGCAGCTTCGAGGATGGTGGTCCCAAATCTCCCCGACCCAATCGGCCGCGATCCGGGATTCTGAGTATGGCGAGGTTCCGTCCTCTGTCTGCAGCGCATGGGATGACCTAGGAGCCCTCCGCGTGTCTTCCCCGAGTGACTCATAGTGCAGGCTGCCGGGGAAATGCGGGGGTTGGGCTGGAAATGCAGGTAGCATCCAGTGCCTCCCCCTGGACTGATGAGGTAATTAGAGGAATTCCCCCTGCAAGGGAACACCTGTGACATCAGGCAGCTGCGTGGGGTTAGGCCCCAAACCTCCCCCAATCACTCGGCTGCGTTCCGGGGTTCTGACTGTGGCGAGGTTCCGTCCTCTGTCTGGAGCACCTGGGACCTCTTATGAGCTCTCCGCGTGTCTTCCCCGAGTATCTCCAAGTGCGGGCTCCCGGGGAAATGCGGGTGTTAGGCTGGAAATGCAGGTAGCATCTAGTGCCTCCCCTGGACAGATGAGGTAATTAGAGGAATTCCCCCTGCAAGGGAACACCTGTGACACCAGGCAGCTGCGTGGAGGTCGGCCCCAAATCTCCCCCAATCACTCGGCTGCGTTCCGGAGTTCTGTGTGTGCCGAGGTTGCGTCCTCTGTCTGGAGCGCCTGGGATCTCCTAGGAGCCCTCCTCGTGTCTTCCCCTAGTATCTCCAAGTGCGGGCTCCCGGGGAAATTCTGGGGTTGGGCTGGAAATGCAGGTAGCATCTAGTGCCTCCCCTGCACAGTTGAGGTAATTAGCGGACTTCCCCCTGCCAGGGAAAACCTGTGACACCAGGCAGCTGCGTGGAGTGCGGCCACAAAACTCCCCCACCCACTCGGCCGCGTTCCGGAATTCTGAGAGTTGCGAGATTGCGTCCTCTGTCTGCAGCACCTGGGATCCCCTAGTAGCCCTCCGCGTGTCTTCCCCGAGTGTCTCCTAGTGCGTGTTGCAAGGGAAATGCGGGGGTTGGGTTGGAATTGCTGGTAGCATCCAGTGCCTCCCCCTGGACAGATGAGTGAATTAGAGAACTTCCCCCTGCCAGGGAACACCTGTGACACGAGGCAGCTTCGAGGATGGTGGTCCCAAATCTCCCCGACCCAATCGGTCGCGATCCGGGATTCTGAGTGTGGCGAGGTTCCGTCCTCTGTCTGCAGCACCTGGGATCTCCTAGGAGCCCTCGCGTGTGTTCTCCGAGTTTCACCTAGTGCGGGATGCCGGGGAAAGGCGTGGGTTGGGCTGGAAATGCAGGTAGCATCTAGTGCCTCCCCCTGGACTGATGAGGTATTTAGCGGAATTCCCACTGCCAGGGAACACCTTTGACAACAGGCAGCTGCGTGGAGGGCGGCCCCAAGCCTCCCCCACCCACTCGGCCGCGTTCCGGAATTCTGAGCGTGGCGAGGTTCCGTCATCTGTCTGCAGCGCCTGGGATCTCCTAGGAGCCGTCCACGTGCCTTCCCCGAGTGTCTCCTAGTGCGGGCTGCCGAGGAAAGGCGGGGGTTGTGCTGGAAATGCAGGTAGCATCTAGTGCCTCCCTCTGGACAGATCAGGAAATTATCGGACTTCCCCCTTCCAGGGAACACATGTGGCACCAGGCAGCTGCGAGGAGGGGGGCCCCAAACCTACCCCACCCACTCGGCCGCGTTCCGGAATTCTGAGTGTGGCGAGGTTCCTTCCTCTGTCTGCAGCGCCTGGGATGACCTAGGAGCCTTCCGCGTTTCTTCCCCGAGTGACTCATAGTGCAGGCTGCCGGGGAAATGCGGGGGTTGGGCTGGAAATGCAGGTAGCATCTAGTGCCTCCCCCTGGACAGATGAGATATTTAGCGGAATTCCCCCTGCAAGGGAACACCTGTGACACCAGGCAGCTTCGTGGAGGTCGGCCCCAAACCTCCCCCAATCACTCGGCTGCGTTCCGGAGTTCTGAGTGTGCCGAGGTTGCGTCCTCTGTCTGGAGCACCTGGGATCTCCTAGGAGGCCTCCTCGTGTCTTCCCCTAGTATCTCCAAGTGCGGGCTCCCGGGGAAATTCTGGGGTTGGGCTGGAAATGCAGGTAGCATCTAGTGCCTCCCCTGCACAGATGAGGTAATTAGCGGAATTCCCTCTGCCAAGGAACACCTGTGACACCAGGCAGCTGCGTGGAGTGCGGCCCCAAATCTACCCCACCCACTCGGCCGCGATCCGGAATTCTGAGGGTGGCGAGGTTCCGTCCTCTGTCTGCAGCGCCTGGGATATCCTAGGATCCCACCGCGTGTCTTCCCAGAGTGTCCCATAGTGCTTGCTGCCTCGGAAATGCGGGTGTTGGGCTGGAAAAGCAGGTAACATCTAGTGCCTCACCCTGGACAGATGAGGTAATTAGCGGACCTCCCCCTGCCAGAGAACACTAGTGGCACCAGGCAGCTGCGAGGAGGGGGGCCCCAAAACTCCCCCACCCACTCGACCGCGTTCTGGAATTCTGAGTGTGGCGAGGTTCCGTCCTCTGTCTGCAGCGCCTAGTATCCCCTAGGGGCCCTCCGCGTGTCTTTCCCGAGTGTCTCCTAGTGCGGGCTGCTGGGGAAATGCGGGGGTAGGGTTGGAATTGCTGGTAGCATCCAGTGCCTCCCCCTGGACTGATGAGGTAATTAGAGGAATTCCCCCTGCAAGGGAACACCTGTGACATCAGGCAGCTGCGTGGAGTTAGGCCCCAAACCTCCCCCAATCACTCGGCCGCGTTCCGGGGTTCTGACTGTGACGAGGTTCCGTCCTCTGTCTGGAGCACCTGGGATCTCTTATGAGCTCTCCGCGTGTCTTCCCCGAGTATCTCCAAGTGCGGGCTCCCGGGGAAATGCGGGTGTTAGGCTGGAAATGCAGGTAGCATCTAGTGCCTCCCCTGGACAGATGAGGTAATTAGAGGAATTCCCCCTGCAAGGGAACACCTGTGACACCAGGCAGCTGCGTGGAGGTCGGCCCCAAATCTCCCCCAATCACTCGGCTGCGTTCCGGAGTTCTGAGTGTGCCGAGGTTGCGTCCTCTGTCTGGAGCGCCTGGGATCTCCTAGGAGCCCTCCTCGTGTCTTCCCCTAGTATCTCCAAGTGCGGGCTCCCGGGGAAATTCTGGGGTTGGGCTGGAAATGCAGGTAGCATCTAGTGCCTCCCCTGCACAGTTGAGGTAATTAGCGGAATTCCCCCTGCCAAGGAACACCTGTGACACCAGGCAGCTGCCTGGAGTGCGGCCCCAAATCTACCCCACCCACTCGTCCGCGATCCGGAATTCTGAGGGTGGTGAGGTTCCGTCCTCTGTCTGCAGCGCCTGGGATATCCTAGGATCCCACCGCGTGTCTTCCCAGAGTGTCCCTTAGTGCTTGCTGCCTCGGAAATGCGGGGGTTGGGCTGGAAAAGCAGGTAACAACTAGTGCCTCACCCTGGACAGATGAGGTAATTAGCGGACCTCCCCCTGCCAGGGAACACTAGTGGCACCAGGCAGCTGCGAGGGGGAGGGCCCCAAAACTCCCCCACACACTCGACCGCGTTCCGGAATTCTGAGTGTGGCGAGGTTCCGTCCTCTGTCTGCA
The DNA here is from genome assembly GCF_009834535.1 of Camelus ferus. Lineage (NCBI taxonomy): Eukaryota > Metazoa > Chordata > Mammalia > Artiodactyla > Camelidae > Camelus > Camelus ferus. Next base: position 60,721 of record NW_022587751.1, read on the forward strand.
GCGCCTAGTATCCCCTAGGAGCCCTCTGCGTGTCTTTCCCGAGTGTCTCCTAGTGCTTGCTGCCCGGGAAATGCGGGGGTTGTGCTGGAAAAGCAGGTAGCATCTAGTGCCTCCCCCTGGACAGATGAGGTAAATAGCGGACCTCCCCCTGCCAGGGAGCACCTGTGGCACCATGCAGCTGCGAGGAGGTGGGCCCCAAACCTACCCCACCCGCTCGGTCGCGTTCCGGAATTCTGAGAGTTGCGAGATTGCGTCCTCTGTCTGCAGCACCTGGGATCCCCTAGTAGCCCTCCGCGTGTCTTCCCCGAGTGTCTCCTAGTGCGTGTTGCAAGGGAAATGCGGGGGTTGGGTTGGAATTGCTGGTAGCATCCAGTGCCTCCCCCTGGACAGATGAGTGAATTAGAGAACTTCCCCCTGCCAGGGAACACCTGTGACACGAGGCAGCTTCGAGGATGGTGGTCCCAAATCTCCCCGACCCAATCGGTCGCGATCCGGGATTCTGAGTGTGGCGAGGTTCCGTCCTCTGTCTGCAGCACCTGGGATCTCCTAGGAGCCCTCGCGTGTGTTCTCCGAGTTTCACCTAGTGCGGGATGCCGGGGAAAGGCGTGGGTTGGGCTGGAAATGCAGGTAGCATCTAGTGCCTCCCCCTGGACTGATGAGGTATTTAGCGGAATTCCCACTGCCAGGGAACACCTGTGACAACAGGCAGCTGCGTGGAGGGCGGCCCCAAGCCTCCCCCACCCACTCGGCCGCGTTCCGGAATTCTGAGCGTGGCGAGGTTCCGTCATCTGTCTGCAGCGCCTGGGATCTCCTAGGAGCCGTCCACGTGCCTTCCCCGAGTGTCTCCTAGTGCGGGCTGCCGAGGAAAGGCGGGGGTTGTGCTGGAAATGCAGGTAGCATCTAGTGCCTCCCTCTGGACAGATCAGGAAATTATCGGACTTCCCCCTTCCAGGGAACACATGTGGCACCAGGCAGCTGCGAGGAGGGGGGCCCCAAACCTACCCCACCCGCTCGGTCGCGTTCCGGAATTCTGAGGGTTGCGAGATTGCGTCCTCTGTCTGCAGCACCTGGGATCCCCTAGTAGCCCTCCGCGTGTCTTCCCCGAGTGTCTCCTAGTGCGTGTTGCAAGGGAAATGCGGGGGTTGGGTTGGAATTGCTGGTAGCATCCAGTGCCTCCCCCTGGACAGATGAGGGAATTAGAGGAATTCCCCCTGCCAGGGAACACCTGTGACACGAGGCAGCTTCGAGGATGGTGGTCCCAAATCTCCCCGACCCAATCGGCCGCGATCCGGGATTCTGAGTATGGCGAGGTTCCGTCCTCTGTCTGCAGCGCATGGGATGACCTAGGAGCCCTCCGCGTGTCTTCCCCGAGTGACTCATAGTGCAGGCTGCCGGGGAAATGCGGGGGTTGGGCTGGAAATGCAGGTAGCATCCAGTGCCTCCCCCTGGACTGATGAGGTAATTAGAGGAATTCCCCCTGCAAGGGAACACCTGTGACATCAGGCAGCTGCGTGGGGTTAGGCCCCAAACCTCCCCCAATCACTCGGCTGCGTTCCGGGGTTCTGACTGTGGCGAGGTTCCGTCCTCTGTCTGGAGCACCTGGGACCTCTTATGAGCTCTCCGCGTGTCTTCCCCGAGTATCTCCAAGTGCGGGCTCCCGGGGAAATGCGGGTGTTAGGCTGGAAATGCAGGTAGCATCTAGTGCCTCCCCTGGACAGATGAGGTAATTAGAGGAATTCCCCCTGCAAGGGAACACCTGTGACACCAGGCAGCTGCGTGGAGGTCGGCCCCAAATCTCCCCCAATCACTCGGCTGCGTTCCGGAGTTCTGTGTGTGCCGAGGTTGCGTCCTCTGTCTGGAGCGCCTGGGATCTCCTAGGAGCCCTCCTCGTGTCTTCCCCTAGTATCTCCAAGTGCGGGCTCCCGGGGAAATTCTGGGGTTGGGCTGGAAATGCAGGTAGCATCTAGTGCCTCCCCTGCACAGTTGAGGTAATTAGCGGACTTCCCCCTGCCAGGGAAAACCTGTGACACCAGGCAGCTGCGTGGAGTGCGGCCACAAAACTCCCCCACCCACTCGGCCGCGTTCCGGAATTCTGAGTGTGGCGAGGTTCCGTCCTCTGTCTGCAGCGCCTAGTATCCCCTAGGGGCCCTCCGCGTGTCTTTCCCGAGTGTCTCCTGGTGCGGGCTGCTGGGGAAATGCGGGGGTAGGGTTGGAATTGCTGGTAGCATCCAGTGCCTCCCCCTGGACTGATGAGGTAATTAGAGGAATTCCCCCTGCAAGGGAACACCTGTGACATCAGGCAGCTGCGTGGAGTTAGGCCCCAAACCTCCCCCAATCACTCGGCCGCGTTCCGGGGTTCTGACTGTGGCGAGGTTCCGTCCTCTGTCTGGAGCACCTGGGATCTCTTATGAGCTCTCCGCGTGTCTTCCCCGAGTATCTCCAAGTGCGGGCTCCCGGGGAAATGCGGGTGTTAGGCTGGAAATGCAGGTAGCATCTAGTGCCTCCCCTGGACAGATGAGGTAATTAGAGGAATTCCCCCTGCAAGGGAACACCTGTGACACCAGGCAGCTGCGTGGAGGTCGGCCCCAAATCTCCCCCAATCACTCGGCTGCGTTCCGGAGTTCTGAGTGTGCCGAGGTTGCGTCCTCTGTCTGGAGCGCCTGGGATCTCCTAGGAGCCCTCCTCGTGTCTTCCCCTAGTATCTCCAAGTGCGGGCTCCCGGGGAAATTCTGGGGTTGGGCTGGAAATGCAGGTAGCATCTAGTGCCTCCCCTGCACAGTTGAGGTAATTAGCGGAATTCCCCCTGCCAAGGAACACCTGTGACACCAGGCAGCTGCCTGGAGTGCGGCCCCAAATCTACCCCACCCACTCGTCCGCGATCCGGAATTCTGAGGGTGGTGAGGTTCCGTCCTCTGTCTGCAGCGCCTGGGATATCCTAGGATCCCACCGCGTGTCTTCCCAGAGTGTCCCTTAGTGCTTGCTGCCTCGGAAATGCGGGGGTTGGGCTGGAAAAGCAGGTAACAACTAGTGCCTCACCCTGGACAGATGAGGTAATTAGCGGACCTCCCCCTGCCAGGGAACACTAGTGGCACCAGGCAGCTGCGAGGGGGAGGGCCCCAAAACTCCCCCACACACTCGACCGCGTTCCGGAATTCTGAGTGTGGCGAGGTTCCGTCCTCTGTCTGCAGCGCCTAGTATCCCCTAGGAGCCCTCTGCGTGTCTTTCCCGAGTGTCTCCTAGTGCTTGCTGCCCGGGAAATGCGGGGGTTGTGCTGGAAAAGCAGGTAGCATCTAGTGCCTCCCCCCTGGACAGATGAGGTAAATAGCGGACCTCCCCCTGCCAGGGAGCACCTGTGGCACCATGCAGCTGCGAGGAGGTGGGCCCCAAACCTACCCCACCCGCTCGGTCGCGTTCCGGAATTCTGAGAGTTGCGAGATTGCGTCCTCTGTCTGCAGCACCTGGGATCCCCTAGTAGCCCTCCGCGTGTCTTCCCCGAGTGTCTCCTAGTGCGTGTTGCAAGGGAAATGCGGGGGTTGGGTTGGAATTGCTGGTAGCATCCAGTGCCTCCCCCTGGACAGATGAGTGAATTAGAGAACTTCCCCCTGCCAGGGAACACCTGTGACACGAGGCAGCTTCGAGGATGGTGGTCCCAAATCTCTCCCCGACCCAATCGGTCGCGATCCGGGATTCTGAGTGTGGCGAGGTTCCGTCCTCTGTCTGCAGCACCTGGGATCTCCTAGGAGCCCTCGCGTGTGTTCTCCGAGTTTCACCTAGTGCGGGATGCCGGGGAAAGGCGTGGGTTGGGCTGGAAATGCAGGTAGCATCTAGTGCCTCCCCCTGGACTGATGAGGTATTTAGCGGAATTCCCACTGCCAGGGAACACCTGTGACAACAGGCAGCTGCGTGGAGGGCGGGCCCCAAGCCTCCCCCACCCACTCGGCCGCGTTCCGGAATTCTGAGCGTGGCGAGGTTCCGTCATCTGTCTGCAGCGCCTGGGATCTCCTAGGAGCCGTCCACGTGCCTTCCCCGAGTGTCTCCTAGTGCGGGCTGCCGAGGAAAGGCGGGGGTTGTGCTGGAAATGCAGGTAGCATCTAGTGCCTCCCTCTGGACAGATCAGGAAATTATCGGACTTCCCCCTTCCAGGGAACACATGTGGCACCAGGCAGCTGCGAGGAGGGGGGCCCCAAACCTACCCCACCCGCTCGGTCGCGTTCCGGAATTCTGAGGGTTGCGAGATTGCGTCCTCTGTCTGCAGCACCTGGGATCCCCTAGTAGCCCTCCGCGTGTCTTCCCCGAGTGTCTCCTAGTGCGTGTTGCAAGGGAAATGCGGGGGTTGGGTTGGAATTGCTGGTAGCATCCAGTGCCTCCCCCTGGACAGATGAGGGAATTAGAGGAATTCCCCCTGCCAGGGAACACCTGTGACACGAGGCAGCTTCGAGGATGGTGGTCCCAAATCTCCCCGACCCAATCGGCCGCGATCCGGGATTCTGAGTATGGCGAGGTTCCGTCCTCTGTCTGCAGCGCATGGGATGACCTAGGAGCCCTCCGCGTGTCTTCCCCGAGTGACTCATAGTGCAGGCTGCCGGGGAAATGCGGGGGTTGGGCTGGAAATGCAGGTAGCATCCAGTGCCTCCCCCTGGACTGATGAGGTAATTAGAGGAATTCCCCCTGCAAGGGAACACCTGTGACATCAGGCAGCTGCGTGGTGTTAGGCCCCAAACCTCCCCCAATCACTCGGCTGCGTTCCGGGGTTCTGACTGTGGCGAGGTTCCGTCCTCTGTCTGGAGCACCTGGGACCTCTTATGAGCTCTCCGCGTGTCTTCCCCGAGTATCTCCAAGTGCGGGCTCCCGGGGAAATGCGGGTGTTAGGCTGGAAATGCAGGTAGCATCTAGTGCCTCCCCTGGACAGATGAGGTAATTAGAGGAATTCCCCCTGCAAGGGAACACCTGTGACACCAGGCAGCTGCGTGGAGGTCGGCCCCAAATCTCCCCCAATCACTCGGCTGCGTTCCGGAGTTCTGTGTGTGCCGAGGTTGCGTCCTCTGTCTGGAGCGCCTGGGATCTCCTAGGAGCCCTCCTCGTGTCTTCCCCTAGTATCTCCAAGTGCGGGCTCCCGGGGAAATTCTGGGGTTGGGCTGGAAATGCAGGTAGCATCTAGTGCCTCCCCTGCACAGTTGAGGTAATTAGCGGACTTCCCCCTGCCAGGGAAAACCTGTGACACCAGGCAGCTGCGTGGAGTGCGGCCACAAAACTCCCCCACCCACTCGGCCGCGTTCCGGAATTCTGAGAGTTGCGAGATTGCGTCCTCTGTCTGCAGCACCTGGGATCCCCTAGTAGCCCTCCGCGTGTCTTCCCCGAGTGTCTCCTAGTGCGTGTTGCAAGGGAAATGCGGGGGTTGGGTTGGAATTGCTGGTAGCATCCAGTGCCTCCCCCTGGACAGATGAGTGAATTAGAGAACTTCCCCCTGCCAGGGAACACCTGTGACACGAGGCAGCTTCGAGGATGGTGGTCCCAAATCTCCCCGACCCAATCGGTCGCGATCCGGGATTCTGAGTGTGGCGAGGTTCCGTCCTCTGTCTGCAGCACCTGGGATCTCCTAGGAGCCCTCGCGTGTGTTCTCCGAGTTTCACCTGGTGCGGGATGCCGGGGAAAGGCGTGGGTTGGGCTGGAAATGCAGGTAGCATCTAGTGCCTCCCCCTGGACTGATGAGGTATTTAGCGGAATTCCCACTGCCAGGGAACACCTTTGACAACAGGCAGCTGCGTGGAGGGCGGCCCCAAGCCTCCCCCACCCACTCGGCCGCGTTCCGGAATTCTGAGCGTGGCGAGGTTCCGTCATCTGTCTGCAGCGCCTGGGATCTCCTAGGAGCCGTCCACGTGCCTTCCCCGAGTGTCTCCTAGTGCGGGCTGCCGAGGAAAGGCGGGGGTTGTGCTGGAAATGCAGGTAGCATCTAGTGCCTCCCTCTGGACAGATCAGGAAATTATCGGACTTCCCCCTTCCAGGGAACACATGTGGCACCAGGCAGCTGCGAGGAGGGGGGCCCCAAACCTACCCCACCCACTCGGCCGCGTTCCGGAATTCTGAGTGTGGCGAGGTTCCTTCCTCTGTCTGCAGCGCCTGGGATGACCTAGGAGCCTTCCGCGTTTCTTCCCCGAGTGACTCATAGTGCAGGCTGCCGGGGAAATGCGGGGGTTGGGCTGGAAATGCAGGTAGCATCTAGTGCCTCCCCCTGGACAGATGAGATATTTAGCGGAATTCCCCCTGCAAGGGAACACCTGTGACACCAGGCAGCTTCGTGGAGGTCGGCCCCAAACCTCCCCCAATCACTCGGCTGCGTTCCGGAGTTCTGAGTGTGCCGAGGTTGCGTCCTCTGTCTGGAGCACCTGGGATCTCCTAGGAGGCCTCCTCGTGTCTTCCCCTAGTATCTCCAAGTGCGGGCTCCCGGGGAAATTCTGGGGTTGGGCTGGAAATGCAGGTAGCATCTAGTGCCTCCCCTGCACAGATGAGGTAATTAGCGGAATTCCCTCTGCCAAGGAACACCTGTGACACCAGGCAGCTGCGTGGAGTGCGGCCCCAAATCTACCCCACCCACTCGGCCGCGATCCGGAATTCTGAGGGTGGCGAGGTTTCCGTCCTCTGTCTGCAGCGCCTGGGATATCCTAGGATCCCACCGCGTGTCTTCCCAGAGTGTCCCATAGTGCTTGCTGCCTCGGAAATGCGGGGGTTGGGCTGGAAAAGCAGGTAACATCTAGTGCCTCACCCTGGACAGATGAGGTAATTAGCGGACCTCCCCCTGCCAGGGAACACTAGTGGCACCAGGCAGCTGCGAGGAGGGGGGCCCCAAAACTCCCCCACCCACTCGACCGCGTTCTGGAATTCTGAGTGTGGCGAGGTTCCGTCCTCTGTCTGCAGCGCCTAGTATCCCCTAGGGGCCCTCCGCGTGTCTTTCCCGAGTGTCTCCTAGTGCGGGCTGCTGGGGAAATGCGGGGGTAGGGTTGGAATTGCTGGTAGCATCCAGTGCCTCCCCCTGGACTGATGAGGTAATTAGAGGAATTCCCCCCTGCAAGGGAACACCTGTGACATCAGGCAGCTGCGTGGAGTTAGGCCCCAAACCTCCCCCAATCACTCGGCCGCGTTCCGGGGTTCTGACTGTGGCGAGGTTCCGTCCTCTGTCTGGAGCACCTGGGATCTCTTATGAGCTCTCCGCGTGTCTTCCCCGAGTATCTCCAAGTGCGGGCTCCCGGGGAAATGCGGGTGTTAGGCTGGAAATGCAGGTAGCATCTAGGCCTCCCCTGGACAGATGAGGTAATTAGAGGAATTCCCCCTGCAAGGGAAACACCTGTGACACCAGGCAGCTGCGTGGAGGTCGGCCCCAAATCTCCCCCCAATCACTCGGCTGCGTTCCGGAGTTCTGAGTGTGCCGAGGTTGCGTCCTCTGCTGGAGCGCCTGGGATCTCCTAGGAGCCCTCCTCGTGTCTTCCCCTAGTATCTCCAAGTGCGGGGCTCCCGGGGAAATTCTGGGGTTGGGCTGGAAATGCAGGTAGCATCTAGTGCCTCCCCTGCACAGTTGAGGTAATTAGCGGAATTCCCCCTGCCAAGGAACACCTGTGACACCAGGCAGCTGCCTGGAGTGCGGCCCCAAATCTCACCCCACCCACTCGTCCGCGATCCGGAATTCTGAGGGTGGTGAGGTTCCGTCCTCTGTCTGCAGCGCCTGGGATATCCTAGGATCCCACCGCGTGTCTTCCAGAGTGTCCCTTAGTGCTTGCTGCCTCGGAAATGCGGGGGTTGGGCTGGAAAGCAGGTAACAACTAGTGCCTCACCCTGGACAGATGAGGTAATTAGCGGACCTCCCCCTGCCAGGGAACACTAGTGGCACCAGGCAGCTGCGAGGGGGAGGGCCCCAAAACTCCCCCACACACTCGACCGCGTTCCGGAATTCTGAGTGTGGCGAGGTTCCGTCCTCTGTCTGGCAGCGCCTAGTATCCCCCTAGGAGCCCTCTGCGTGTCTTTCCCGAGTGTCTCCTAGTGCTTGCTGCCCGGGAAATGCGGGGGTTGTGCTGGAAAAGCAGGTAGCATCTAGTGCCTCCCCCTGGACAGATGAGGTAAATAGCGGACTCCCCCTGCCAGGGAGCACCTGTGGCACCATTGCAGCTGCGAGGAGGTGGGCCCCAAACCTACCCCACCCGCTCGGTCGCGTTCCGGAATTCTGAGAGTTGCGAGATTGCGTCCTCTGTCTGCAGCACCTGGGATCCCCTAGTAGCCCTCCGCGTGTCTTCCCCGAGGTCTCCTAGTGCGTGTTGCAAGGGAAATGCGGGGGTTGGGTTGGAATTGCTGGTAGCATCCAGTGCCTCCCCCTGGACAGATGAGTGAATTAGAGAACTTCCCCCTGCCAGGGAACACCTGTGACACGAGGCAGCTTCGAGGATGGTGGTCCCAAATCTCCCCGACCCAATCGGTCGCGATCCGGGATTCTGAGTGTGGCGAGGTTCAGTCCTCTGTCTGCAGCACCTGGGATCTCCTAGGAGCCCTCGCGTGTGTTCTCCGAGTTTCACCTAGTGCGGGATGCCGGGGAAAGGCGTGGGTTGGGCTGGAAATGCAGGTAGCATCTAGTGCCTCCCCCTGGACTGATGAGGTATTTAGCGGAATTCCCACTGCCAGGGAACACCTGTGACAAACAGGCAGCTGCGTGGAGGGCGGCCCCAAGCCTCCCCCACCCACTCGCCGCGTTCCGGAATTCTGAGCGTGGCGAGGTTCCGTCATCTGTCTGCAGCGCCTGGGATCTCCTAGGAGCCGTCCACGTGCCTTCCCCGAGTGTCTCCTAGTGCGGGCTGCCGAGGAAAGGCGGGGGTTGTGCTGGAAATGCAGGTAGCATCTAGGCCTCCCTCTGGACAGATCAGGAAATTATCGGACTTCCCCCCTTCCAGGGAACACATGTGGCACCAGGCAGCTGCGAGGAGGGGGGCCCCAAACCTACCCCACCCACTCGGCCGCGTTCCGGAATTCTGAGTGTGGCGAGTTCCTTCCTGTCTGCAGCGCCTGGGATGACCTAGGAGCCTTCCGCGTTTCTTCCCCGAGTGACTCATAGTGCAGGCTGCCGGGGAAATGCGGGGGTTGGCTGGAAATGCAGGTAGCCTCTAGTGCCTCCCCCTGGACAGATGAGTATTTAGCGGAATTCCCCCTGCAAGGGAACACCTGTGACACCAGGCAGCTTCGTGGAGGTCGGCCCCAAACCTCCCCCAATCACTCGGCTGCGTTCCGGAGTTCTGAGTGTGCCAGGTTGCGTCCTCTGTCTGGAGCACCTGGGATCTCCTAGGAGGCCTCCTCGTGTCTTCCCCTAGTATCTCCAAGTGCGGGCTCCCGGGGAAATTCTGGGTTGGGCTGGAATGCAGGTAGCATCTAGTGCCTCCCTGCACAGATGAGGTAATTAGCGGAATTCCCTCTGCCAAGGAACACCTGTGACACCAGGCCTGCGTGGAGTGCGGCCCCAAATCTACCCCACCACTCGGCCGGATCCGGAATTCTGAGGGTGGCGAGGTTCCGTCCTCTGTCTGCAGCGCCTGGGATATCCTAGGATCCCACCGCGTGTCTTCCCAGAGTGTCCCATAGTGCTTGCTGCCTCGGAAATGCGGGGTTGGGCTGGAAAGCAGGTAACATCTAGTGCCTCACCCTGGACAAATGAGTAATTAGCGGACCCCCCTGCCAGGGAACACTAGTGGCACCAGCAGCTGCGAGAGGGGGGCCCCAAAACTCCCCCACCCACTCGACCGCGTTCTGGGAATTCTGAGTGTGGCGAGGTTCCGTCCTCGTCTGCAGCACCTAGTATCCCCTAGGGGCCCTCCGCGTGTCTTTCCCGAGTGTCTCCTAGTGCGGGCTGCTGGGAAATGCGGGGTAGGGTTGGAATTGCTGGTATCATCCAGTGCCTCCCCCTGGACTGATGAGGTTATGAGAGGAAT
>NW_022587752.1:0-70280 GCF_009834535.1 Camelus ferus
ATATGGGGAGGTACGAGCTAAAACTCGATTTTACAGTGAAAACTGCAGGAACTTCAAACCGGCACTAGGAAACAGACTGAGATAGAAGAGTAAAAGTTTCCCCTGCAACCCGTTCCCCTTGTGCTAGATGAACGAAAGTCTCTCCACATGCTCAGTTCTGAGAGATAAGTGTGTTTGAAAGCCGTCCTTCACCAAGGTTGTTGAGAACACAAAGTTTCTTTTCACTTACAAACTCCATTCCATAAATATAAATGGGGTGTTACTAGATCCAACTCGGTTTTACAGTGAAAAATGCAGTAATTTCAAACAGGCACTAGGAAACAGACTGAGAATCCAAAGTAATAGTTTCTCTTGCAAACGTTTTCCTTTGTGCTAGATGAACGAACTGCTCTCCACATGCTCAGTTCTGAGAGATATATGTGTGTGAAAGCCGTCCTTCAACTAGCTTGTTGGGAACTCAAAGTTTCTTTTCAGTTGCAAACTCCACTCCATACATATATATAGGGAGGTATTAGCTCCATCTCGGATTTACAGTGAAAAATTCAGGAACTTCAAAACGGCACTAGGAAACAGACTGAGAAACCAGATTAATGGTTTCTACTGCAACCCGTTCCCTTTGTTCTAGATGAACGAACGTCTCTCCACATGCTCATTTCTGAGAGATATTTGTGTGTGAAGCCGTGCTTCAACTAGCTTGTGGGGAACACAAAGATTCTTTCATTTGCAAACTCCACTCCTTACATATATATGGGGAGGTACTAGCTCCAACACGGTTTTACAGTGAAAACTGACGGAACTTCAAACCGGCACTAGGAAACAGACTGAGAGGCCAGAATAAAAGTTTCTCCTGCAACCCGTTCCCTTTGTGATAGATGAACGAATGTCTCTACACATGCTCAGTTCTGAGAGATAAGTGTGTGTGAAAGCCGTTTTTCACCTAGCTTGTTGGGAACACAAAGTTTCTTTTCACTTACAAAATCCACTCCTTACATATATATGGGGAGTTACTAGCTCCAACTCGGTTTTACAGTGAAAAATGCAGTAACTTCAAACAGACACTAGGAAACAGACTGAGAAACCAGAGTAATAGTTTCTCCTGCAACCGGTTTCCTTTGTGCTACATGAACGAACGGCTCTCCACATGCTCAGTTCTGAGAGATAATTGTGTGTGAAAGCCGTCCTTCAACTAGCTTGTTGGGAACTCAAAGTTTCTTTTCAGTTGCAAACTCCACTCCATACATATATATGGGGAGGTACGAGCTCCAACTCGGTTTTACAGTGATTACTGCAGGAACTTCAAACCGGAACTAAGAAACAGACTGAGAAACCAGAGTAATAGTTTCTACTGCAACCCGTTCCCTTTTTGCTATGTGAAAGAACGTCTCTCCACATGCTCATTTCTGAGAGATAAGTATGTGTGAAAGCCGTCCTTCACATAGCTTGTTGGGAACACAAATTTTCTTTTCACTTGCAAACTCCACTGTGTACATATATATGGGGAGGTACTACCCCAACTCTGTTTTACTGTGAAAACTGCAGGAACTTCAAACCGGCACTAGGAAACAGAATGAGAAACCAGAGTAAAAGTTTCTACTGCAAACATTTCCTTTTGTGCTAGATGAACGAACGTCTCTCCACATGCTCATTTCTGAGAGATAATTGTGTGTGAAAGCGTACGTCATCTAGCTTGTTTGGAACTCAAAGTTTCTTTTCACTTGCAAACTCAATTCCATACATATATATATGGGGAGGTACGAGCTAAAACTCGATTTTACAGTGAAAACTGCAGTATCTTCAAACCGGAAATAGGAAACAGACTGAGAAACCAGAGCAAAAGTTTCTCCTACAACCCGTTCCATTTTTGCTAGATGAATGATCGTCTCTCCACATGCTCAGTTCTGAGAGATTAATGTGTTTGAAAGCCGCCCTTCACCTAGCTTGTTGGGATCACAAAGTTTCTTTTCAGTTGCAAACTCCACTCCATAAATATATATGGGGATGTACAAGCTCCAACTCTGTTTTACAGTGAAAACTGCAGGAAATTCAAACCGGCACTAGGAAACAGACTGAGAAACCAGAGTAAAAGTTTCTCATGCAAACTGTTCCCTTTGTGCTAGATGAACGAACGTCTCTCCACATGCTCATTTCTGAGAGATAAGTGTGTGTGAAAGCCGTCCTTCAAATATCTTGTTGGGAACACAAAGTTTCTTTTCACTTGCAAACTCCACTCTGTAAAATTATATGGGGAGGTACGAGGAAAAACTCGGTTTTACAGTGAAAACTGCAGTAACTTCAAAACGGCACTAGGAAACAGACTGAGAATCCAGAGTAAAAGTTTCTCATGCAAACTGTTCCCTTTGTGCTAGATGAACGAACGTCTCTCCACATGCTCATTTCTGAGAGATAAGTGTGTGTGAAAGCCGTCCTTCACCTAGCTTGTTGTGAAAACAAAGTTTCTTTTCAGTTGCAAACCCCTCTCCATACATATATATGGGGAGGTACTAGCTCCAACTCGGTTTTACAGTGAATATTGCAGGAACTTTAAACCGGCCCTAGGAAACAGACTGAGAAACCAATGTAAAATTTCTCCTGCAACCCTTTCCCTTTGTGCTTGATGAACGAACGTCTCTCCACATGCTCAGTTCTGAGAAAAAAGTGTGTGTGAAAGCCGTCCTTCACCTAGCTTGTTGGGAACACAAAATTTCTTTTCACTTGCAAACACCACTCCTCACATATATATGTGGAGGTACTAGCTCCAACTATGGTTTACAGTGAAAACAGCTGGAACTTCAAACCGGCACTAGGAAACAGACTGAGAACCCAGAGTAAAAATTTCTCCTGCAAACTGTTCTCTTTTTGCTAGATGAAAGAACGTCTCTCCACATGCTCAGTTCTGAGAGATAAGTGTGTGTGAATGCCGTGCTTCACCTAGCTTGTTGGGAACACAAAGTTTCTTTACAGTTGCAAACACCACTCCTTACATATATATGGGGAGGTACTAGCTCCAACAAGATTTTACAGTGAAAACTGCAGGAACTTCAAACCGGCTCTAGGAAACAGACTGAGATAGCAGAGTAAAAGTTTCTCCTGCAAACCGTTCCCCTTGTGCTAGATGAACGACAGTCTCTCCACATGCTCAGTTCTGAGAGATAAATGTGTTTGAAAGCCGTCCTTCACCTAGCTTGTTGGGAACACAAAGTTTATTTTCATTGCAAACTCCATTCCATACATATATATGGGGAGTTACTAGCTCCAACTCGGTTTTACAGTGAAAAATGCAGTAATTTCAAACAGGCACTAGGAAACAGACTGAGAAACCAGAATAATAGTTTCTGCTGCAACCGGTTTCCTTTGTGCTAGATGAACGAATGGCTCTCCACATGCTCAGTTCTAAGAGATAATTGTGTGTGAAAGCCGTCCTTCAACTAGCTTGTTGGAAACTCCAAATTTCTTTTCAGTTGCAAACTCTACTCCATATATATATATGGGGAGGTACTAGGTCCAACTCGGTTATACAGGGAAAAGTGCAGGAAATTGAAACCGGCTCTATTAAAAAGTCTGAGAAACCAGAGTAAAAGTTTTTCCTGCAACCCGTTCCATTTGTGCTAGATGAACGTACGTCTCTCAACATGCTCAATTCTGAGAGATAATTGTGTGTGAAAGCCATCCTTCAACTAGCTTGTTGGAACACAAAGTTTCTTTTAAGTTGCAAACTCCACCCAATAAATATATATGGGGAGGTACAAGCTCCAACTCTTTTTTACAGTGAAAACTGCAGGAACTTCAAACCGGCACTAGGAAACAGACTGAGAAACCAGCGCAAAAGTTTCTACTGCAATCCGGTCCCTTTGTGCTAGATGAACGAACGTCTCCTCACATGCTCATTTCTGAGAGGTAAGTGTGTGTGAAAGCCGTGCGTCTCCTAGCTTGTTGGGAACACAAAGTTTCTTTTCACTTGCAGACTCCACTCCATACATATATATGGGGAGGTAACTAGCTCCAACTCGGTTTTATATTGAAAAATTCAGGAAATTCAAACCGGCACTAGGAATCAGACTGAGAAACCTGATTAATAGTTTCTCCTGCAACACGTTCCCTTTGTTCTAGATGAACGAACGTCTCTCCACATGCTCAGTTCTGAGAGATAAGTGTGTGTGAAAGCCGTCTTCACCTAGCTTGTTGGGAACACAAAGTTTCTTTTCAGTTGCAAACCCCACTCCATACATATATATGGGGAGGTACGAGCTCCAACTCGGTTTTACAGTGCCAACTGCAGGAACAAAAAACCGGCACTAGGAAACAGACTGAGAAACCAGAGTAAAAGTTTATCCTGCCAAACTTTCTCTTGTGTTAGATGGACAAACGTCTCTCCACATGCTCAGTTCTGAGAGATAAGTGTGTTTGAAAGCCGTCTTCACCTAGCTTGTTGGGAACACAAATTTATTTTCAGTTGCAAACTCCACTCCATACATATATATGGGAGGTACTAGCTTCAATTCGATTTTACAGGGGAAACTGCAGGAACTTCAAACCGGCACTATTAAACAGTCTGAGAAACCAGAGTAAAAGTTTCTCCTGCAACACGTTCCCTTTGTGCAAGGTGAACGAAAATCTCTCAACATGCTCAATTCTGAGAGATAATTGTGTGTGAAAGCCATCCTTCAACTAGCTTGTTGGGAATACAAAGTTACTTTTCATTTGCAAACCCCACTCCATACATATATATGCGGATGTACTAGATCCAACACGGATTTACAGTGAAAACTGCAGGAAGTCCAAACCAGCACTAGGAAACAGACTGAGAAACCAGAGTAAAAGTTTCTCCTGCCACCCGTTCCCTGTGAGCTAGATGAACGAATGTCTCTCAACATGCTCAGTTCTGAGAGATAAGTGTGTGTGAAAGCCGTCCTTCAACTAGCTTGCTGGGAAAACAAAGTTTCTTTTCACTTGCAAACTCCACTCTGTACAATTATATGGGGAGGTATGAGGAAAAACTCGGTTTTACAGTGAAAACTGCAGTAACTTCAAACCGGCACTAGGAAACAGACTGAGAAACCAGAGTAAAAGTTTCTCCTGCAAACTGTTTCCCTTTGTGCTAGATGAACGAACGTCTCCCCAAATGCTCATTTCTGAGAGATAAGTGTGTGTGAAAGCCGTCCTTCACCTAGCTTGTTTGGAAAACAAAGTTTCTTTCCAGATGCAAACCCCACTCCATATATATATATGGGGAGGTACTAGCTCCAACTCGGTTTTACAGTGAAAATTGCAGGAACTTCAAACCGGCACTAGGAAACAGACTGAGAAACCAATGTTAAATTTCTCCTGCAACCCTTTCATTTTGTGCTTGATGAACGAAAGTCTCTCCACAAGCTCAGTTCTGAGAGATATGTGTGTGTGAAAACCGTCCTTCAAATATCTTGTTGGGAACCCAAAGTTTCTTTTCAGATGCAAACTCCACTCCATACATTTACATGGGGAGGTACTAGCTCCAACTCGGTTTTATATTGAAAAATTCAGGAAATTCAAACCGGCACTAGGAATCAGACTGAGAAACCTGATTAATAGTTTCTCCTGCAACACGTTCCCTTTGTTCTAGATGAACGAACGTCTCTCCACATGCTCAGTTCTGAGAGATAAGTGTGTGTGAAAGCCGTCCTTCACCTAGCTTGTTGGGAACGCAAAGTTTCTTTTCAGTTGCAAACCCCACTCCATACATATATATGGGGAGGTACGAGCTCCAACTCGGTTTTACAGTGCCAACTGCAGGAACAAAAAACCGGCACTAGGAAACAGACTGAGAAACCAGAGTAAAAGTTTATCCTGCCAAACTTTCTCTTTGTGTTAGATGGACAAACGTCTCTCCACATGCTCAGTTCTGAGAGATAAGTGTGTTTGAAAGCCGTCCTTCACCTAGCTTGTTGGGAACACAAATTTCTTTTCAGTTGCAAACTCCACTCCATACATATTTATGGGAGGTACTAGCTTCAATTCGATTTTACAGGGGAAACTGCAGGAACTTCAAACCGGCACTATTAAACAGTCTGAGAAACCAGAGTAAAAGTTTCTCCTGCAACACGTTCCCTTTGTGCGAGATGAACGAAAATCTCTCAACATGCTCAATTCTGAGAGATAATTGTGTGTGAAAGCCATCCTTCAACCATCTTGTTGGGAATACAAAGTTAGTTTTCATTTGCAAACCCCACTCCATACATATATATGCGGATGTACTAGATCCAACACGGATTTACAGTGAAAACTGCAGGAAGTCCAAACCAGCACTAGGAAACAGACTGAGAAACCAGAGTAAAAGTTTCTCCTGCCACCCGTTCCCTGTGAGCTAGATGAACGAATGTCTCTCAACATGCTCAGTTCTGAGAGATAAGTGTGTGTGAAAGCCGTCCTTCAACTAGCTTGCTGGGAAAACAAAGTTTCTTTTCACTTGCAAACTCCACTCTGTACAATTATATGGGGAGGTATGAGGAAAAACTCGGTTTTACAGTGAAAACTGCAGTAACTTCAAACCGGCACTAGGAAACAGACTGAGAAACCAGAGTAAAAGTTTCCCCTGCAACTGTTCCCTTTGTGCTAGATGAACGAACGTCTCCCCAAATGCTCATTTCTGAGAGATAAGTGTGTGTGAAAGCCGTCCTTCACCTAGCTTGTTTGGAAAACAAAGTTTCTTTCCAGTTGCAAACCCCTCTCCATACATATATATGGGGAGGTACTAGCTCCAACTCGGTTTTACAGTGAAAATTGCAGGAACTTCAAATCGGCACTAGGAAACAGACTGAGAAACCAATGTAAAATTTCTCCTGCAACCCTTTCATTTTGTGCTTGATGAACGAAAGTCTCTCCACATGCTCAGTTCTGAGAGATAAGTGTGTGTGAAAACCGTCCTTCAAATAGCATGTTGGGAACCCAAAGTTTCTTTTCAGATGCAAACTCCACTCCATACATTTACATGGGGAGGTACTAGCTCCAACTCGGTTTTACTGTGAATACTGCAGGAGCTTCAAACCGGCACTAGGAAACAGACTGAGAAACCAGAGTAAAAGTTTATCCTGCCACCCTTTCTCTTTGTGATAGATGAACGAAAGTCTCTCCACATGCTCAGTTCTGAGAGATAAGTGTGTGTGAAATCCGTCCTTCACCTAGCTTGTTGGGAACACAAAGTTTCTTTTCACTTGCAAACTCCACTCTGTACATGTATATGGGGAGGTACGAGTAAAAAATCGGTTTTACAGTGAAAACTGCAGTAACTTCAAACCGGCACTAGGAAACAGGCTGAGAAACCAGAGTAAAGATTTCCCCTGCAAACTGTTCCATTTGTGCTAGATGAACGAACGTCTCTCCACATGCTCATTTCTGAGAGATAAGTGTGTGTGAAAGCCGTGCTTCACCTAGCTTGTTGGGAAAACAATGTTTCTTTTCAGTTGCAAACCCAATTCCATACATATATATGGGGAGGGTACTAGCTCCAACTCGGTTTTACTCTGAATACTGCAGGAGCTTCAAACCGGCACTAGGAAACAGACTGAGAAACCAGAGTAAAAGTTTATCCTGCCACCCTTTCTCTTTGTGTTAGATGAACGAACGTCTCTCCACATGCTCAGTTCTGAGAAAAAAGTGTGTGTGAAAGCCGTCCTTCACCTAGCTTGTTGGGAACACAAAGTTTCTTTTCACTTGCAATCTCCACTCCATACATATATATGGGGAGTTACTAGTTCCAACTCGGTTATACAGTGAAAACGGCAGGAACTTCAAACCGGCACTAGGAATCAGACTGCGAAACCAGAGTAAAAGTTTCTCCTGCAACCCGTTCCCTTTGTGCTAGATGAAGAACGTCTCACCACATGCTCAGTTCTGAGAGATAAGTGTGTGTGAAAGCCGTCCTTCACCTAGCTTGTTGGGTAAACATAGTTTCTTTTCACTTGCAAACTCCACTCCATACATATATATGGGGAGGTACGAGCTCCAACTCGGTTTTACAGTGCAAACTGCAGTAACTTAAAACCGGCACTAGGGAACAGACAAAAACCAGTGTAATTTTTTCCCCTGCAACCCGTTCCCTTTGTGCTAGATGAAAGAACTTATCTCCACATGCTCAGTTCTGAGAGGTAAGTGTGTGTGAAAGCCGTCCTTCACCTAGCTTGTTGGGAACACAAAGTTTCTTTTCAGTTGCAAACCCCATTCCATACATATATATGGGGAGGTACTAGTTCCAACTCGGTTTTACAGTGAAAACTGCAGGAACTTCAACCCGGCACTAGGAAACAGACTGAGAAACCAGAGTAAAATTTATCCTCCAACCTTTCTTTTTGTGTTAGATGAACGAACCTCTCTCCACATGTTCAGTTCTCAGAGATAAGTGTTTGAAAGCCTTCCTTCACCTAGCTTTTTGGGAACACAAATTTCTTTTCAGTTGGAAACTCCACTCCATACATATATATATGGAGGTACTAGCTCCAATTCGGTTTTTCAGGGGAAACTGCAGGAAATTCAAACCGGCACTATTAAACAGTATGAGAAACCAGAGTAAATGTTTCTCCTGCAACATGATTCCTTTGTGCGAGATGAACGAACTTCTCTCAACATGCTCAATTCTGAGAGATAAGTGTGTTTGAAAGCCATCCTTCAACTAGCTTGTTGGGAACACAAAGTTTCTTTTCAGTTGCAAACTCGACTCCATACATATATATGGGGAGGTACAAGCTCCAACACGGTTTTACATTGAAAACTGCAGGAAATTCAAACTGGCACTAGGAAACAGACTGAGAACCAGAGTATAATTTTCCCCTGCAAACCGCTCCCTTTGTGCTAGAGGAACGAAAGTCTCTCCACTTGTTCATTTCTGAGAGATAAATGTGTGTGAAAGCCGTCTTTCACCTGGCTTGTTGGGAACACAAAGTTTCTTTTCAGTTGCAAACTCCACTGCATAAATATATATGGGGATGTACTAGATCCAACACTGTTTTTCAGTGAAAACTGCAGGAAATCCAAACCGGCACTAGGAAACAGACTGAGAATCCAGAGTAAAAGTTTATCCTGCCACCCTTACTTTTTGTGTTCGGTGAACGAACGTCTCTCCACATGCTCAGTTCTGAGAGATAAGTGTGTGTGAAAGCCGTCCTTCACATAGCTTGTTGGGAACACAAAGTTTCTTTTCAATTGCAAACCCCATTCTGTACATTTACATGGGGAGGTACGAGTAAAAACTCGGTTTTACAGTGAAAACTGCTGTAACTTCAAACCGGCACTAGGAAACAGGCTGAGAAACCAGAGTAAAATTTTCTCCTGCAAACTATTCCATTTGTTCTAGATGAACGAACGTCTCTCCACATGCTCAGTTCTGAGAGATAAGTGTGTGTGAAAGCTGTCCTTCACATAGCTTGTTGGGAACACAAATTTCTTTTCAGTTGCAAACTCCAATCCATACATATATATGGGGAAATACTAGCTCCAATTCGGTTTTACAGGGGAAACTGCAGGAACATCAAACCGGCACTAGGAAACAGACTGAGAAACCAGAGTAAAAGTTTCTCCTGCAACCCGTTCCCTTTGTGCTAGATGAACGAACGTCTCTCCACATGCTCTGTTCTGAGAGAAAATTGTGTGTGAAAGCCGTCCTTCACCTAGCTTGTTGGGAACACAAAGTTTCTTTTCACTTGCAATTTCCACTCCATACATATATATGGGGAGTTACTAGCTCCAACTCGGTTTTACAGTGAAAACGGCAGGAACTTCAAACCGGAACTAGGAATCAAACTGAGAGACCAGAGTAAAAGTTCCTCCTGCGACCCTTTCCCTTTGTGCTAGATGAACGAACGTCTCTCCACATGCTCAGTTCTGAGAGGTAAGTGTGTGTGAAAGCCGTCCTTCACCTAGATTTTTTGAACACAAAGTTTCTTTTCAGTTGCAAACTCCACTCCATACATATATATGGGGAGGTACGAGCTCCAACTCGGTTTTACAGTGCAAACTGCAGGAACTAAAAACCGGCACTAGGAAACAGACTGAGAAATCAGTGTAAAAGTATCTCCTGCAACCCGTTCCCTTAGTGCTAGATGAACGAACGTCTCTCCACATGCTCAGTTCTGAGAAAAAAGTGTGTGTGAAAGACGTCCTTCACCTAGATTGTTGGGAACACAAAGTTTCTTTTCACTTGCAATCTCCACTCCATACATATATATGGGGAGTTACTAGTTCCAACTCGGTTATACAGTGAAAACGGCAGGAACTTCAAACCGGCACTAGGAATCAGACTGAGAAACCAGAGTAAATGTTTCCACTGCAACCCGTTCCCTTTGTGCTAGATGAAAAAACGTCTCACCACATGCTCAGTTCTGAGAGATAAGTGTGTGTGAAAGCCGTTCTTCACCTAGCTTGTTGGGAAAACAAAGTTTCTTTTCACTTGCAAACTCCACTCCATACATATATATGGGGAGGCACGAGCTCCAAATCGGTTTTACAGGGGAAACTGCAGGAACTTTAAACCGGCACTATTAAACAGTCTGAG
This sequence comes from Camelus ferus, assembly GCF_009834535.1. Taxonomy (NCBI): domain Eukaryota; kingdom Metazoa; phylum Chordata; class Mammalia; order Artiodactyla; family Camelidae; genus Camelus; species Camelus ferus. Next base: position 10,517 of record NW_022587752.1, read on the forward strand.
AAACCAGAGTAAAAGTTTATCCTGCCACCCTTTCTCTTTTTGTTACATGAACGAACGTCTCTCCACATGCTCAGTTCTGAGAGATAAGTGTGTGTGAAAGCTGTCCTTCACATAGCTTGTTGGGAACACAAATTTCTTTTCAGTTGCAAACTCCAATCCATACATATATATGGGGAAATACTAGCTCCAATTCGGTTTTACAGGGGAAACTGCAGGAACATCAAACCGGCACTAGGAAACAGACTGAGAAACCAGAGTAAAAGTTTCTCCTGCAACCCGTTCCCTTTGTGCTAGATGAACGAACGTCTCTCCACATGCTCTGTTCTGAGAGAAAATTGTGTGTGAAAGCCGTCCTTCACCTAGCTTGTTGGGAACACAAAGTTTCTTTTCACTTGCAATTTCCACTCCATACATATATATGGGGAGTTACTAGCTCCAACTCGGTTTTACAGTGAAAACGGCAGGAACTTCAAAACCGGAACTAGGAATCAAACTGAGAGACCAGAGTAAAAGTTCCTCCTGCGACCCTTTCCCTTTGTGCTAGATGAACGAACGTCTCTCCACATGCTCAGTTCTGAGAGGTAAGTGTGTGTGAAAGCCGTCCTTCACCTAGATTTTTGAACACAAGTTTCTTTTCAGTTGCAAACTCCACTCCATACATATATATGGGGAGGTACGAGCTCCAACTCGGTTTTACAGTGCAAACTGCAGGAACTAAAACCGGCACTAGGAAACAGACTGAGAAATCAGTGTAAAAGTATCTCCTGCAACCCGTTCCCTTAGTGCTAGATGAACGAACGTCTCTCCACATGCTCAGTTCTGAGAAAAAGTGTGTGTGAAAGACGTCCTTCACCTAGATTGTTGGGAACACAAAGTTTCTTTTCACTTGCAATCTCCACTCCATACATATATATGGGGAGTTACTAGTTCCAACTCGGTTATACAGTGAAAACGGCAGGAACTTCAAACCGGCACTAGGAATCAGACTGAGAAACCAGAGTAAATGTTTCCACTGCAACCCGTTCCCTTTGTGCTAGATGAAAAAACGTCTCACCACATGCTCAGTTCTGAGAGATAAGTGTGTGTGAAAGCCGTTCTTCACCTAGCTTGTTGGGAAAACAAAGTTTCTTTTCACTTGCAAACTCCACTCCATACATATATATGGGGAGGCACGAGCTCCAAATCGGTTTTACAGGGGAAACTGCAGGAACTTTAAACCGGCACTATTAAACAGTCTGAGAAACCAGAGTAAAAGTTTATCCTGCCACCCTTTCTCTTTTTGTTACATGAACGAACGTCTCTCCACATGCTCAGTTCTGAGAGATAAGTGTGGTGAAAGCCGTCCTTCACCTAGCTTGTTGGGAACACAAATTTATTTTCAGTTGCAAACTCCAATCCATACATATATATGGGGAGGTACTAGCTCCAATTCGGTTTTACAGGGGAAACTGCAGGAACTTCAAACTGGCACTATTAAACAGTCTGAGAAACCAGAGTAAAAGTTTCTCCTGCAACACGTTTGCTTTGTGCGAGATGAACGAAATTTTCTCAACATGCTCAATTCTGAGAGATAAGTGTGTGTGAAAGCCATTCTTCAACTAGCTTGTTGGGAACACAAAGTTTCTTTTTCAATTGCAAACTCCACTCCATACATATATATGGGTAGGTACAAGCTCCAACACTGTTTTTACACTGAAAACTGCAGGAACTTCAAACTGGCACTAGGAAACAGACTGAGAAATCAGAGTAAAAGTTTCCCCTGCAACCCGCTCCCATTTTGCTAGATGAACGAATGTCTCTCCACATGCTCATTTCTGAGAGATAAATGTGTGTGAAAGCCGTCTTTCACCTGGCTTGTTGGGAACAGAAAGTTTCTTTCAGTTGCAAACTCCAATCCATATATATATATGGGGATGTACTAGATCAAACACGGTTTTACAGTGAAAACTGCAGGAAGTCCAAACCGGCACTAGGAAACAGACTGAGATACCATAGTAAAAGTTTCTCCTGCAACCCGTTCCCTGTATGTTAGATGAACGAACGTCTCTCAACATGATCAGTTCTGAGAGATAAGTGTGTGTGAAAGCCGTTCTTCACCTAGCTTGTTGGGAACACAAAGTTTCTTTTAACTTGCAAACTCCACTCTGTACATTTATATGGGGAGGGTAGGAGGAAAAACTCTGTTTTACAGTGAAAACTGCAGTAACTTCAAACCGGCACTAGGAAACAGACTGAGAATCCAATGTAAAATTTCTCCTGGAAACCTTTCCCTTTGTGCTTGATGAACGGACGTCTCTCCACATGCTCTGTTCTGAGAGATATGTGTGTGTGAATGCAGTCCTTCAAATAGCTTGTTGGGAACACAAAGTTTCTTTCAGTTGCAAACTCTACTCCATATATATATATGGGGAGTTACTAGCACCAACTAGGTTTTACAGTTAATACTGCAGGAGCTTCATACATGCACTAGGAAACAGATGGAGAAAACCAGAGTAAAAGTTTATCCTGCCACCCTTTCTCTTTGTGTTAGATGAACTACCGTCTCTCCACATGCTCAGTTCTGAGAGATAAGTGTGTGTGAATGCCGTCCTTCACCTAGCTTGTTGGGAACACAAATTTCTTTTCAGTTGCAAACTCCAATCCATACATATATATGGGGAAGTACTAGCTCCAATTCGGTTTTACAGGGGAAACTGCAGGAACTTCAAACCGGCACTATTAAACAGTCTGAGAAACCAGAGTAAAAGTTTCTCCTGCAACACGTTTCCTTTGTGCGAGATGAACGAACTTCTCTCAACATGCTCAATTCTGAGAGATAAATGTGTGTGAAAGCCGTCCTTCACCTGGCTTGTTGGGAACACAAAGTTTCTTTTCAGTGGCAAACTCCAATCCATAAATATATATGGGGATGTACTAGATCCAACACTGATTTACAGTGAAAACTGCACGAAGTCCAAACCGGGCACTAGGAAACAGACTGAGAATCCAGAGTAAAAGTTTCCCCTGCAACCCGTTCCCTTTGTGCTACATGAAAGAACGTCTCCCCTCCTACTCAGTTCTGAGAGATAAGTGTGTGTGAAAGCCGTCCTTCACCTAGCTTGTTGGGAACACAAAATTTCTTTTCACTTGCTAACTCCACTCTGTACCTTTATATGGGGATGTACGAGCTCCAAATGGGTTTTACAGTGAAAACTGCAGTAACATCAATCCGGCACTAGGAAACAGACAGAGAAAACAGAGTAAAAGTTTCTCCTGCAGCCCGTTCCCTGTGTGCTAGATGAACGAACGTCTCTCATCATGCTCAATTCTGAGAGATAAGTGTGTGTGAAAGCCGTTCTTCACCTACCTTGTTGGGAACACAAAGTTTCTTTTCACTTGCAAACTCCACACTGTACATTTATATGGGGAGGCACGAGGAAAAACTCGGTTTTACAGTGAAAACTGCAGTAACATCAAACCGGCACTAGGAAACAGACTGGAAACCAGAGTAAAAGTTTCTCCTGCAAACTGTTCCCTTTGTGCTAGATGAACGAACGTCTCTCCACATGTTCATTTCTGAGCGATAACTGTGTGTGAAAGCCGTCTTTCACCAAGCTTGTTGGGAAAACAAAGTTTCTTATCAGTTGCAAACCACACTCCCTACATATATATGGGGAGGTACTAGCTCCAACTCGGTTTTACAGTGAAAACTGCAGGAATATCAGACCGGCACTAGGAAACAGACTGAGAAACCAGAGTGAAAGTTTCCCCTGGAAACGGTTCCCTTTGTGCTAGATGAACGAACGTCTCTCCACATGCTCAGTTTCTGAGAGATAATTGTGTGTGAAAGCCGTCTTTCAACTAGATTGTTGGGAACATAAAGTTGCTTTTCAGTTGCAAAAACCCACACCATACATATATATGGGGAGGTACTAGCTCCAACTCGTTTTTACAGTGAAAACTGAAGGAACTTCAAACCGGCACTAGGAAACAGACTGAAAAACCAGAGTAAAAGTTTCGCCTGCAACCCATTCCCTTTGTGCTAGATGAACGAACGTCTCTCCACATGCTCATTTCTGAGAGATAAGTGTGTGTGAAAGCCGTCCTTCAACTCGCTTGTTGGAAACACAAAGTTTCTTTTCAGTTGCAAACTCCATTCCATACATATATATGGGGAGGTAAAGCTCCAACACGGTTTTACATTAAAAACTGCAGGAACTTCAAACTGGCACTAGGAAAGAGACTGGGAAACCAGAGTAATATTTTCCCCTGCTACCCGCTCCCTTTGTGCTAGATGAACGAAAGTCTCTCCACATGCTATTTTCTGAGAGATAAGTGTGTGTGAAAGCCGTCCTTCACCTGGCTTGTTGGGAACTCAAAGTTTCTTTTCAGTTGCAAATTCCACTCCATACATATATATGTGGATGTACTAGATCCAACACGGTTTTACAGTGAAAACTGCAGGAAGTCCAAACCGGCACTAGGAATCAGACTGAGAAACCAGAGTAAAAGTTTCTCCTGCAACCCGTTCCATTTGTGCTAGATGAACGAACGTCTGCTTACATGCTCAGTTCTGAGAGATAAGTGTGTGTGAAAGCCGTCCGTCACCTAACTTGTTGGGAACACAAAGTTTCTTTTCACTTGCAGACTCCACTCCATACATATATATGGGGAGGTACTAGCTCCAACTCGAATTTATATTGAAAAATTCAGGAAATTCAAACCGGCACTAGGAATCAGACTGAGAAACCTGATTAATAGTTTCTCCTGCAAAACGTTCCCTTTGTTCTAGATGAACGAACGTCTCTCCACATGCTCAGATCTGAGAGATAAGTGTGTGTGACAGCCGTCCTTCACCTAGCTTGTTGGGAACACAAATTTCTTTTCAGTTGCAAACTCCAATCCATACATATATATGGGGAAGTACTAGCTCCAATTCGGTTTTACAGGGGAAACTGCAGGAACTTCAATCCGGCTGTAGGAAACAGACTGAGAATCCAGAGTAAATGTTTCTCATGAATCCCGTTCCCTCTGTGCTAGATGAACGAATGGCTCTCCACATGCTCAGTTCTAAGAGATAATTGTGTGTGAAAGCCGTCCTTCAACTAGCTTGTTGGAAACTCCAAATTTCTTTTCAGTTGCAAACTCTACTCCATATATATATATGGGGAGGTACTAGATCCAACTCGGTTATACAGGGAAAAGTGCAGGAAATTGAAACCGGCTCTATTAAAAAGTCTGAGAAACCAGAGTAAAAGTTTCTCCTGCAACCCGTTCCATTTGTGCTAGATGAACGTACGTCTCTCAACATGCTCAATTCTGAGAGATAATTGTGTGTGAAAGCCATCCTTCAACTAGCTTGTTGGAACACAAAGTTTCTTTTCAGTTGCAAACTCCACCCAATAAATATATATGGGGAGGTACAAGCTCCAACTCTTTTTTACAGTGAAAACTGCAGGAACTTCATACCGGCACTAGGAAACAGACTGAGAAACCAGCGCAAAAGTTTCTACTGCAATCCGGTCCCTTTGTGCTAGATGAACGAACGTCTCCTCAGATGCTCATTTCTGAGAGGTAAGTGTGTGTGAAAGCCGTGCGTCTCCTAGCTTGTTGGGAACACAAAGTTTCTTTTCACTTGCAGACTCCACTCCATACATATATATGGGGAGGTACTAGCTCCAACTCGGTTTTATATTGAAAAATTCAGGAAATTCAAACCGGCACTAGGAATCAGACTGAGAAACCTGATTAATAGTTTCTCCTGCAACACGTTCCCTTTGTTCTAGATGAACGAACGTCTCTCCACATGCTCAGTTCTGAGAGATAATTGTGTGTGAAAGCCGTCCTTCACCTAGCTTGTTGGGAACACAAAGTTTCTTTTCAGTTGCAAACCCCACTCCATACATATATATGGGGAGGTACGAGCTCCAACTCGGTTTTACAGTGCCAACTGCAGGAACAAAAAACCGGCACTAGGAAACAGACTGAGAAACCAGAGTAAAAGTTTATCCTGCCAAACTTTCTCTTTGTGTTAGATGGACAAACGTCTCTCCACATGCTCAGTTCTGAGAGATAAGTGTGTTTGAAAGCCGTCCTTCACCTAGCTTGTTGGGAACACAAATTTCTTTTCAGTTGCAAACTCCACTCCATACATATTTATGGGAGGTACTAGCTTCAATTCGATTTTACAGGGGAAACTGCAGGAACTTCAAACCGGCACTACTAAACAGTCTGAGAAACCAGAGTAAAAGTTTCTCCTGCAACACGTTCCCTTTGTGCAAGATGAACGAAAATCTCTCAACATGCTCAATTCTGAGAGATAATTGTGTGTGAAAGCCATCCTTCAACTAGCTTGTTGGGAATACAAAGTTACTTTTCATTTGCAAACCCCACTCCATACATATATATGCGGATGTACTAGATCCAACACGGATTTACAGTGAAAACTGCAGGAAGTCCAAACCAGCACTAGGAAACAGACTGAGAAACCAGAGTAAAAGTTTCTCCTGCCACCCGTTCCCTGTGAGCTAGATGAACGAATGTCTCTCAACATGCTCAGTTCTGAGAGATAAGTGTGTGTGAAAGCCGTCCTTCAACTAGCTTGTTGGGAAAACAAAGTTTCTTTTCACTTGCAAACTCCACTCTGTACAATTATATGGGGAGGTATGAGGAAAAACTCGGTTTTACAGTGAAAACTGCAGTAACTTCAAACCGGCACTAGGAAACAGACTGAGAAACCAGAGTAAAAGGTTTCTCCTGCAAACTGTTCCCTTTGTGCTAGATGAACGAACGTCTCCCCAAATGCTCATTTCTGAGAGATAAGTGTGTGTGAAAGCCGTCCTTCAACTAGCTTGTTGGGAAAACAAAGTTTCTTTCCAGTTGCAAACCCCTCTCCATACATATATATGGGGAGGTACTAGCTCCAACTCGGTTTTACAGTGAAAATTGCAGGAACTTCAAACCGGCACTAGGAAACAGACTGAGAAACCAATGTAAAATTTCTCCTGCAACCCTTTCATTTTGTGCTTGATGAACGAAAGTCTCTCCACATGCTCAGTTCTGAGAGATAAGTGTGTGTGAAAACCGTCCTTCAAATAGCATGTTGGGAACCCAAAGTTTCTTTTCAGATGCAATCTCCACTCCATACATTTACATGGGGAGGTACTAGCTCCAACTCGGTTTTACTGTGAATACTGCAGGAGCTTCAAACCGGCACTAGGAAACAGACTGAGAAACCAGAGTAAAAGTTTATCCTGCCTACCCTTTCTCTTTGTGATAGATGAATGAAAGTCTCTCCACATGCTCAGTTCTGAGAGATAAGTGTGTGTGAAAGCCGTCCTTCACCTAGCTTGTTGGGAACACAAAGTTTCTTTTCACTTGCAAACTCCACTCTGTACATTTATATGGGGAGGTACGAGTAAAAAATCGGTTTTACAGTGAAAACTGCAGTAACTTCAAACCGGCACTAGGAAACAGGCTGAGAAACCAGAGTAAAGATTTCTCCTGCAAACTGTTCCATTTGTGCTAGATGAACGAACGTCTCTCCACATGCTCATTTCTGAGAGATAAGTGTGTGTGAAAGCCGTGCTTCACCTAGCTTGTTGGGAAAACAATGTTTCTTTTCAGTTGCAAACCCAATTCCATACATATATATGGGGAGGTACTAGCTCCAACTCGGTTTTACTCTGAATACTGCAGGAGCTTCAAACCGGCACTAGGAAACAGACTGAGAAACCAGAGTAAAAGTTTATCCTGCCACCCTTTCTCTTTGTGTTAGATGAACGAACGTCTCTCCACATGCTCAGTTTCTGAGAAAAAAGTGTGTGTGTGAAAGCCGTCCTTCACCTAGCTTGTTGGGAACACAAAGTTTCTTTTTCACTTGCAATCTCCACTCCATACATATATATGGGGAGTTACTAGTTCCAACTCGGTTATACAGTGAAAACGGCAGGAACTTTCAAACCGGCACTAGGAATCAGACTGCGAAACCAGAGTAAAAGTTTCTCCTGCAACCCGTTCCCTTTGTGCTAGATGAAAGAACGTCTCACCACATGCTCAGTTCTGAGAGATAAGTGTGTTTGAAAGCCGTCCTTCACCTAGCTTGTTGGGAAAACAAAGTTTCTTTCACTTGCAAACTCCACTCCATACATATATATGGGGAGGTACGAGCTCCAACTCGGTTTTACAGTGCAAACTGCAGTAACTTAAAACCGGCACTAGGGAACAGACAAAAACCAGTGTAATTTTTTCTCCTGCAACCCGTTCCCTTTGTGCTAGATGAAAGAACTTATCTCCACATGCTCAGTTCTGAGAGGTAAGTGTGTGTGAAAGCCGTCCTTCACCTAGCTTGTTGGGAACACAAAGTTTCTTTTCAGTTGCAAACCCCATTCCATACATATATATGGGGAGGTACTAGTTCCAACTCGGATTTTACATTGAAAACTGCAGGAACTTCAACCCGACACTAGGAAACAGACTGAGAAACCAGAGTAAAATTTATCCTCCAACCTTTCTTTTTGTGTTAGATGAACGAACCTCTCTCCACATGTTCAGTTCTGAGAGATAAGTGTTTGAAAGCCTTCCTTCACCTAGCTTTTTGGGAACACAAATTTCTTTTCAGTTGGAAACTCCACTCCATACATATATATATGGAGGTACTAGCTCCAATTCGGTTTTTCAGGGGAAACTGCAGGAACTTCAAACCGGCACTATTAAACAGTATGAGAAACCAGAGTAAATGTTTCTCCTGCAACATGATTCCTTTGTGCGAGATGAACGAACTTCTCTCAACATGCTCAATTCTGAGAGATAAGTGTGTTTGAAAGCCATCCTTCAACTAGCTTGTTGGGAACACAAAGTTTCTTTTCAGTTGCAAACTCGACTCCATACATATATATGGGGAGGTACAAGCTCCAACACGGTTTTACATTGAAAACTGCAGGAAATTCAAACTGGCACTAGGAAACAGACTGAGAACCAGAGTATAAGTTTCCCCTGCAAACCGCTCCCTTTGTGCTAGAGGAACGAAAGTCTCTCCACATGTTCATTTCTGAGAGATAAATGTGTGTGAAAGCCGTCTTTCACCTGGCTTGTTGGGAACACAAAGTTTCTTTTCAGTTGCAAACTCCACTCCATAAATATATATGGGGATGTACTAGATCCAACACTGTTTTTCAGTGAAAACTGCAGGAAATCCAAACCGGCACTAGGAAACAGACTGAGAATCCAGAGTAAAAGTTTATCCTGCCACCCTTACTTTTTGTGTTCGGTGAACGAACGTCTCTCCACATGCTCAGTTCTGAGAGATAAGTGTGTGTGAAAGCCGTCCTTCACATAGCTTGTTGGGAACACAAAGTTTCTTTTCAATTGCAAACCCCATTCTGTACATTTACATGGGGAGGTACGAGTAAAAACTCGGTTTTACAGTGAAAACTGCTGTAACTTCAAACCGGCACTAGGAAACAGGCTGAGAAACCAGAGTAAAATTTTCTCCTGCAAACTATTCCATTTGTTCTAGATGAACGAACGTCTCTCCACATGCTCAGTTCTGAGAGATAAGTGTGTGTGAAAGCTGTCCTTCACATAGCTTGTTGGGAACACAAATTTCTTTTCAGTTGCAAACTCCAATCCATACATATATATGGGGAAATACTAGCTCCAATTCGGTTTTACAGGGGAAACTGCAGGAACATCAAACCGGCACTAGGAAACAGACTGAGAAACCAGAGTAAAAGTTTCTCCTGCAACCCGTTCCCTTGTGCTAGATGAACGAACGTCTCTCCACATGCTCTGTTCTGAGAGAAAATTGTGTGTGAAAGCCGTCCTTCACCTAGCTTAGTTGGGAACACAAAGTTTCTTTTCACTTGCAATTTCCACTCCATACATATATATGGGGAGTGTACTAGCTCCAACTCGGTTTACAGTGAAAACGGCAGGAACTTCAAACCGGAACTAGGAATCAGACTGAGAGACCAGAGTAAAAGTTCCTCCTGCGACCCTTTCCCTTGTGCTAGATGAACGAACATCTCTCCACATGCTCAGTTCTGAGAGGTAAGTGTGTGTGAAAGCCGTCCTTCACCTAGATTTTTTGAACACAAAGTTTCTTTTCAGTTGCAAACTCCACTCCATACATATATATGGGGAGGTACGAGCTCCAACTCGGTTTTACAGTGCAAACTGCAGGAACTAAAAACCGGCACTAGGAAACAGACTGAGAAATCAGTGTAAAAGTATCTCCTGCAACCCGTTCCGTTAGTGCTAGATGAACGAACGTCTCTCCACATGCTCAGTTCTGAGAAAAAAGTGTGTGTGAAAGACGTCCTTCACCTTGATTGTTGGGAACACAAAGTTTCTTTTCACTTGCAATCTCCACTCCATACATATATATGGGGAGTTACTAGTTCCAACTCGGTTTATACAGTGAAAACGGCAGGAACTTCAAACCGGCACTAGGAATCAGACTGAGAAACCAGAGTAAATGTTTCCACTGCAACCCGTTCCCTTTGTGCTAGATGAAAGAACGTCTCACCACATGCTCAATTCTGAGAGATAAGTGTGTGTGAAAGCCGTTCTTCACCTAGCTTGTTGGGAAAACAAAGTTTCTTTTCACTTGCAAACTCCACTCCATACATATATATGGGGAGGCACGAGCTCCAAATCGGTTTTACAGGGGAAACTGCAGGAACTTTAAACCGGCACTATTAAACAGTCTGAGAAACCAGAGTAAAAGTTTATCCTGCCACCCTTTCTCTTTTTGTTACATGAACGAACGTCTCTCCACATGCTCAGTTCTGAGAGATAAGTGTGTGAAAGTCGTCCTTCACCTAGCTTGTTGGGAACACAAATTTATTTTCAGTTGGAAACTTCACTCCATACATATATATGGGGAGGTACTAGCTCCAATTCGGTTTTACAGGGGAAACTGCAGGAACTTTAAACCGGCACTATTAAACAGTCTGAGAAACCAGAGTAAAGTTTCTCCTGCAACACGTTTGCTTTGTGCGAGATGAACGAAATTTTCTCAACAAGCTCAATTCTGAGAGATAAGTGTGTTGTGAAAGCCATTCTTCAACTAGCTTGTTGGGAACACCAAAGTTTCTTTTCAATTGCAAACTCCACTCCATACATATATATGGGTAGGTACAAGCTCCAACACTGTTTTACACTGAAAACTGCAGGAACTTCAAACTGGCACTAGGAAACAGACTGAGAAATCAGAGTAAAAGTTTCCCCTGCAAACCGCTCCCATTTTGCTAGATGAACGAATGTCTCTCCACTTGCTCATTTCTGAGAGATAAATGTGTGTGAAAGCCGTCCTTCACCTGGCTTGTTGGGAACACAAAGTTTCTTTTCAGTTGCAAACTCCAATGCCATAATATATATATGGGGATGTACTAGATCAAACACTGTTTTTACAGTGAAAACTGCAGGAAGTCCAAACCGGCACTAGGAAACAGACTGAGAATACAGAGTAAAAGTTTCTCCTGCCACCCGTTACTGTATGTTAGATGAACGAACGTCTCTCAACATGCTCAGTTCTGAGAGATAAGTGTGTGTGAAAGCCGTCCTTCACATAGCTTGTTGGGAACACAAAGTTTCTTTTCAATTGCAAACCCCATTCTGTACATTTACATGGGGAGGTACGAGTAAAAACTCGGTTTTACAGTGAAAACTGCTGTAACTTCAAACCGGCACTAGGAAACAGGCTGAGAAACCAGAGTAAAATTTTCTCCTGCAAACTATTCCATTTGTTCTAGATGAACGAACGTCTCTCCACATGCTCAGTTCTGAGAGATAAGTGTGTGTGAAAGCTGTCCTTCACATAGCTTGTTGGGAACACAAATTTCTTTTCAGTTGCAAACTCCAATCCATACATATATATGGGGAAATACTAGCTCCAATTCGGTTTTACAGGGGAAACTGCAGGAACATCAAACCGGCACTAGGAAACAGACTGAGAAACCAGAGTAAAAGTTTCTCCTGCAACCCGTTCCCTTTGTGCTAGATGAACGAACGTCTCTCCACATGCTCTGTTCTGAGAGAAAATTGTGTGTGAAAGCCGTCCTTCACCTAGCTTGTTGGGAACACAAAGTTTCTTTTCACTTGCAATTTCCACTCCATACATATATATGGGGAGTTACTAGCTCCAACTCGGTTTTACAGTGAAAACGGCAGGAACTTCAAACCGGAACTAGGAATCAGACTGAGAGACCAGAGTAAAAGTTCCTCCTGCGACCCTTTCCCTTTGTGCTAGATGAACGAACGTCATCTCCACATGCTCAGTTCTGAGAGGTAAGTGTGTGTGAAAGCCGTCCTTCACCTAGATTTTTTGAACACAAAGTTTCTTTTCAGTTGCAAACTCCACTCCATACATATATATGGGGAGGTACGAGCTCCAACTCGGTTTTACAGTGCAAACTGCAGGAACTAAAAACCGGGCACTAGGAAACAGACTGAGAAATCAGTGTAAAAGTATCTCCTGCAACCCGTTCCATTAGTGCTAGATGAACGAACGTCTCTCCACATGCTCAGTTCTGAGAAAAAAGTGTGTGTGAAAGACGTCCTTCACCTAGATTGTTGGGAACACAAAGTTTCTTTTCACTTGCAATCTCCACTCCATACATATATATGGGGAGTTACTAGTTCCAACTCGGTTATACAGTGAAACGGCAGGAACTTCAAACCGGCACTAGGAATCAGACTGAGAAACCAGAGTAAATGTTTCCACTGCAACCCGTTCCCTTTGTGCTAGATGAAAGAACGTCTCACCACATGCTCAGTTCTGAGAGATAAGTGTGTGGTGAAAGCCGTTCTTCACCTAGCTTGTTGGGAAAACAAAGTTTCTTTTCACTTGCAAACTCCACTCCATACATATATATGGGGAGGCACGAGCTCCAAATCGGTTTTACAGGGGAAACTGCAGGAACTTTAAACCGGCACTATTAAACAGTCTGAGAAACCAGAGTAAAAGTTTATCCTGCCACCCTTTCTCTTTTTGTTACATGAACGAACGTCTCTCCACATGCTCAGTTCTGAGAGATAAGTGTGTGAAAGTCCGTCCTTCACCTAGCTTGTTGGGAACACAAATTTATTTTCAGTTGCAAACTTCACTCCATACATATATATGGGGAGGGTACTAGCTCCAATTCGGTTTTACAGGGGAAACTGCAGGAACTTTAAACCGGCACTATTAAACAGTCTGAGAAACCAGAGTAAAAGTTTCTCCTGCAACACGTTTTCTTTGTGCGAGATGAACGAAATTTTCTCAACATGCTCAATTCTGAGAGATAAGTGTGTGTGAAAGCCATTCTTCAACTAGCTTGTTGGGAACACAAAGTTTCTTTTCAATTGCAAACTCCACTCCATACATATATATGGGTAGGTACAAGCTCCAACACTGTTTTACACTGAAAACTGCAGGAACTTCAAACTGGCACTAGGAAACAGACTGAGAAATCAGAGTAAAGTTTCCCCTGCAACCCGCTCCCATTTTGCTAGATGAACGAATGTCTCTCCACATGCTCATTTCTGAGAGATAAATGTGTGTGAAAGCCGTCCTTCACCTGGCTTGTTGGGAACACAAATTTTCTTTTCAGTTGCAAACTCCAATCCTTATATATATATGGGGATGTACTAGATCAAACACGGTTTTACAGTGAAAACTGCAGGAAGTCCAAACCGGCACTAGGAAACAGACTGAGATACCATAGTAAAAGTTTCTCCTGCAACCCGTTCCCTGTATGTTAGATGAACGAACGTCTCTCAACATGATCAGTTCTGAGAGATAAGTGTGTGTGAAAGCCGTTCTTCACCTAGCTTGTTGGGAACACAAAGTTTCTTTTAACTTGCAAACTCCACTCTGTACATTTATATGGGGAGGGTAGGAGGAAAAAACTCTGTTTTACAGTGAAAACTGCAGTAACTTCAAACCGGCACTAGGAAACAGACTGAGAATCCAATGTAAAATTTCTCCTGGAAACCTTTCCCTTTGTGCTTGATGAACGGACGTCTCTCCACATGCTCTGTTCTGAGAGATATGTGTGTGTGAATGCAGTCCTTCAAATAGCTTGTTGGGAACACAAAGTTTCTTTTCAGTTGCAAACTCTACTCCATATATATATATGGGGAAGTTAACTAGCACCAACTAGGTTTTACAGTTAATACTGCAGGAGCTTCATACATGCACTAGGAAACAGATGGAGAAACCAGAGTAAAAGTTTATCCTGCCACCCTTTCTCTTTGTGTTAGATGAACTAACGTCTCTCCACATGCTCAGTTCTGAGAGATAAGTGTGTGTGAATGCCGTCTTTCACCTAGCTTGTTGGGAACACAAATTTCTTTTCAGTTGCAAACTCCAATCCATACATATATATGGGGAAGTACTAGCTCCAATTCGGTTTTACAGGGGAAACTGCAGGAACTTCAAACCGGCACTATTAAACAGTCTGAGAAACCAGAGTAAAAGTTTCTCCTGCAACACGTTTCCTTTGTGCGAGATGAACGAACTTCTCTCAACATGCTCAATTCTGAGAGATAAATGTGTGTGAAAGCCGTCCTTCACCTGGCTTGTTGGGAACACAAAGTTTCTTTTCAGTGGCAAACTCCAATCCATAAATATATATGGGGATGTACTAGATCCAACACTGATTTACAGTGAAAACTGCAGGAAGTCCAAACCGGCACTAGGAAACAGACTGAGAATCCAGAGTAAAAGTTTCCCCTGCAACCCGTTCCCTTTGTGCTACATGAAAGAACGTCTCCCCTCCTACTCAGTTCTGAGAGATAAGTGTGTGTGAAAGCCGTCCTTCACCTAGCTTGTTGGGAACACAAAATTTCTTTTCACTTGCTAACTCCACTCTGTACCTTTATATGGGGATGTACGAGCTCCAAATGGGTTTTACAGTGAAAACTGCAGTAACATCAATCCGGCACTAGGAAACAGACAGAGAAAACAGAGTAAAAGTTTCTCCTGCAGCCCGTTCCCTGTGTGCTAGATGAACGAACGTCTCTCATCATGCTCAATTCTGAGAGATAAGTGTGTGTGAAAGCCGTTCTTCACCTACCTTGTTGGGAACACAAAGTTTCTTTTCACTTGCAAACTCCACACTGTACATTTATATGGGGAGGCACGAGGAAAAACTCGGTTTTACAGTGAAAACTGCAGTAACATTCAAACCGGCACTAGGAAACAGACTGGAAACCAGAGTAAAAGTTTCTCCTGCAAACTGTTCCCTTTGTGCTAGATGAACGAACGTCTCTCCACATGTTCATTTCTGAGCGATAACTGTGTGTGAAAGCCGTCTTTCACCAAGCTTGTTGGGAAAACAAAGTTTCTTATCAGTTGCAAACCACACTCCCTACATATATATGGGGAGGTACTAGCTCCAACTCGGTTTTACAGTGAAAACTGCAGGAATATCAGACCGGCACTAGGAAACAGACTGAGAAACCAGAGTGAAAGTTTCCCCTGGAAACGGTTCCCTTTGTGCTAGATGAACGAACGTCTCTCCACATGCTCAGTTCTGAGAGATAATTGTGTGTGAAAGCCGTCTTTCAACTAGATTGTTGGGAACATAAAGTTGCTTTTCAGTTGCAAAACCCACACCATACATATATATGGGGAGGTACTAGCTCCAACTCGTTTTTACAGTGAAAACTGAAGGAACTTCAAACCGGCACTAGGAAACAGACTGAAAAACCAGAGTAAAAGTTTCGCCTGCAACCCATTCCCTTTGTGCTAGATGAACGAACGTCTCTCCACATGCTCATTTCTGAGAGATAAGTGTGTGTGAAAGCCGTCCTTCAACTCGCTTGTTGGAAACACAAAGTTTCTTTTCAGTTGCAAACTCCATTCCATACATATATATGGGGAGGTAAAGCTCCAACACGGTTTTACATTAAAAACTGCAGGAACTTCAAACTGGCACTAGGAAAGAGACTGGGAAACCAGAGTAATATTTTCCCCTGCTACCCGCTCCCTTTGTGCTAGATGAACGAAAGTCTCTCCACATGCTATTTTCTGAGAGATAAGTGTGTGTGAAAGCCGTCCTTCACCTGGCTTGTTGGGAACTCAAAGTTTCTTTTCAGTTGCAAATTCCACTCCATACATATATATGTGGATGTACTAGATCCAACACGGTTTTACAGTGAAAACTGCAGGAAGTCCAAACCGGCACTAGGAATCAGACTGAGAAACCAGAGTAAAAGTTTCTCCTGCAACCCGTTCCCTTTGTGCTAGATGAACGAACGTCTGCTTACATGCTCAGTTCTGAGAGATAAGTGTGTGTGAAAGCCGTCCGTCACCTAACTTGTTGGGAACACAAAGTTTCTTTTCACTTGCAGACTCCACTCCATACATATATATGGGGAGGTACTAGCTCCAACTCGAATTTATATTGAAAAATTCAGGAAATTCAAACCGGCACTAGGAATCAGACTGAGAAACCTGATTAATAGTTTCTCCTGCAAAACGTTCCCTTTGTTCTAGATGAACGAACGTCTCTCCACATGCTCAGATCTGAGAGATAAGTGTGTGTGACAGCCGTCCTTCACCTAGCTTGTTGGGAACACAAATTTCTTTTCAGTTGCAAACTCCAATCCATACATATATATGGGGAAGTACTAGCTCCAATTCGGTTTTACAGGGAAACTGCAGGAACTTCAATCCGGCTGTAGGAAACAGACTGAGAATCCAGAGTAAATGTTTCTCATGAATCCCGTTCCCTCTGTGCTAGATGAACGAATGGCTCTCCACATGCTCAGTTCTAAGAGATAATTGTGTGTGAAAGCCGTCCTTCAACTAGCTTGTTGGAAACTCCAAATTTCTTTTCAGTTGCAAACTCTACTCCATATATATATATGGGGAGGTACTAGATCCAACTCGGTTATACAGGGAAAAGTGCAGGAAATTGAAACCGGCTCTATTAAAAAGTCTGAGAAACCAGAGTAAAAGTTTCTCCTGCAATCCGTTCCATTTGTGCTAGATGAACGTACGTCTCTCAACATGCTCAATTCTGAGAGATAATTGTGTGTGAAAGCCATCCTTCAACTAGCTTGTTGGAACACAAAGTTTCTTTTCAGTTGCAAACTCCACCCAATAAATATATATGGGGAGGTACAAGCTCCAACTCTTTTTTACAGTGAAAACTGCAGGAACTTCATACCGGCACTAGGAAACAGACTGAGAAACCAGCGCAAAAGTTTCTACTGCAATCCGGTCCCTTTGTGCTAGATGAACGAACGTCTCCTCAGATGCTCATTTCTGAGAGGTAAGTGTGTGTGAAAGCCGTGCGTCTCCTAGCTTGTTGGGAACACAAAGTTTCTTTTCACTTGCAGACTCCACTCCATACATATATATGGGGAGGTACTAGCTCCAACTCGGTTTTATATTGAAAAATTCAGGAAATTCAAACCGGCACTAGGAATCAGACTGAGAAACCTGATTAATAGTTTCTCCTGCAACACGTTCCCTTTGTTCTAGATGAACGAACGTCTCTCCACATGCTCAGATCTGAGAGATAATTGTGTGTGAAAGCCGTCCTTCACCTAGCTTGTTGGGAACACAAAGTTTCTTTTCAGTTGCAAACCCCACTCCATACATATATATGGGGAGGTACGAGCTCCAACTCGGTTTTACAGTGCCAACTGCAGGAACAAAAAACCGGCACTAGGAAACAGACTGAGAAACCAGAGTAAAAGTTTATCCTGCCAAACTTTCTCTTTGTGTTAGATGGACAAACGTCTCTCCACATGCTCAGTTCTGAGAGATAAGTGTGTTTGAAAGCCGTCCTTCACCTAGCTTGTTGGGAACACAAATTTCTTTTCAGTTGCAAACTCCACTCCATACCTATTTATGGGAGGTACTAGCTTCAATTCGATTTTACAGGGGAAACTGCAGGAACTTCAAACCGGCACTATTAAACAGTCTGAGAAACCAGAGTAAAAGTTTCTCCTGCAACACGTTCCCTTTGTGCAAGATGAACGAAAATCTCTCAACATGCTCAATTCTGAGAGATAATTGTGTGTGAAAGCCATCCTTCAACTAGCTTGTTGGGAATACAAAGTTACTTTTCATTTGCAAACCCCACTCCATACATATATATGCGGATGTACTAGATCCAACACGGATTTACAGTGAAAACTGCAGGAAGTCCAAACCAGCACTAGGAAACAGACTGAGAAACCAGAGTAAAAGTTTCTCCTGCCACCCGTTCCCTGTGAGCTAGATGAACGAATGTCTCTCAACATGCTCAGTTCTGAGAGATAAGTGTGTGTGAAAGCCGTCCTTCAACTAGCTTGCTGGGAAAACAAAGTTTCTTTTCACTTGCAAACTCCACTCTGTACAATTATATGGGGAGGTATGAGGAAAAACTCGGTTTTACAGTGAAAACTGCAGTAACTTCAAACCGGCACTAGGAAACAGACTGAGAAACCAGAGTAAAGGTTTCTCCTGCAAACTGTTCCCTTTGTGCTAGATGAACGAACGTCTCCCCAAATGCTCATTTCTGAGAGATAAGTGTGTGTGAAAGCCGTCCTTCAACTAGCTTGTTGGGAAAACAAAGTTTCTTTCCAGTTGCAAACCCCTCTCCATACATATATATGGGGAGGTACAAGCTCCAACTCGGTTTTACAGTGAAAATTGCAGGAACTTCAAACCGGCACTAGGAAACAGACTGAGAAACCAATGTAAAATTTCTCCTGCAACCCTTTCATTTTGTGCTTGATGAACGAAAGTCTCTCCACATGCTCAGTTCTGAGAGATAAGTGTGTGTGAAAACCGTCCTTCAAATAGCATGTTGGGAACCCAAAGTTTCTTTTCAGATGCAATCTCCACTCCATACATTTACATGGGGAGGGTACTAGCTCCAACTCGGTTTTACTGTGAATACTGCAGGAGCTTCAAAACCGGCACTAGGAAACAGACTGAGAAACCAGAGTAAAAGTTTATCCTGCCACCCTTTCTCTTTGTGATAGATGAACGAAAGTCTCTCCACATGCTCAGTTCTGAGAGATAAGTGTGTGTGAAAGCCGTCCTTCACCTAGCTTGTTGGGAACACAAAGTTTCTTTTCACTTGCAAACTCCAGTCTGTACATTTATATGGGGAGGTACGAGTAAAAAATCGGTTTTACAGTGAAAACTGCAGTAACTTCAAACCGGCACTAGGAAACAGGCTGAGAAACCAGAGTAAAGATTTCTCCTGCAAACTGTTCCATTTGTGCTAGATGAACGAACGTCTCTCCACATGCTCATTTCTGAGAGATAAGTGTGTGTGAAAGCCGTGCTTCACCTAGCTTGTTGGGAAAACAATGTTTCTTTTCAGTTGCAAACCCAATTCCATACATATATATGGGGAGGTACTAGCTCCAACTCGGTTTTACTCTGAATACTGCAGGAGCTTCAAACCGGCACTAGGAAACAGACTGAGAAACCAGAGTAAAAGTTTATCCTGCCACCCTTTCTCTTTGTGTTAGATGAACGAACGTCTCTCCACATGCTCAGTTCTGAGAAAAAAGTGTGTGTGAAAGCCGTCCTTCACCTAGCTTGTTGGGAACACAAAGTTTCTTTTCACTTGCAATCTCCACTCCATACATATATATGGGGAGTTACTAGTTCCAACTCGGTTATACAGTGAAAACGGCAGGAACTTCAAACCGGCACTAGGAATCAGACTGCGAAACCAGAGTAAAAGTTTCTCCTGCAACCCGTTCCCTTTGTGCTAGATGAAAGAACGTCTCACCACATGCTCAGTTCTGAGAGATAAGTGTGTGTGAAAGCCGTCCTTCACCTAGCTTGTTGGGTAAACATAGTTTCTTTTCACTTGCAAACTCCACTCCATACATATATATGGGGAGGTACGAGCTCCAACTCGGTTTTACAGTGCAAACTGCAGTAACTTAAAACCGGCACTAGGGAACAGACAAAAACCAGTGTAATTTTTTCTCCTGCAACCCGTTCCCTTTGTGCTAGATGAAAGAACTTATCTCCACATGCTCAGTTCTGAGAGGTAAGTGTGTGTGAAAGCCGTTCTTCACCTAGCTTGTTGGGAACACAAAGTTTCTTTTCAGTTGCAAACCCCATTCCATACATATATATGGGGAGGTACTAGTTCCAACTCGGTTTTACATTGAAAACTGCAGGAACTTCAACCCGACACTAGGAACAGACTGAGAAACCAGAGTAAAATTTATCCTCCAACCTTTCTTTTTGTGTTAGATGAACGAACCTCTCTCCACATGTTCAGTTCTGAGAGATAAGTGTTTGAAAGCCTTCCTTCACCTAGCTTTTTGGGAACACAAATTTCTTTTCAGTTGGAAACTCCACTCCATACATATATATATGGAGGTACTAGCTCCAATTCGGTTTTTCAGGGGAAACTGCAGGAACTTCAAACCGGCACTATTAAACAGTATGAGAAACCAGAGTAAATGTTTCTCCTGCAACATGATTCCTTTGTGCGAGATGAACGAACTTCTCTCAACATGCTCAATTCTGAGAGATAAGTGTGTTTGAAAGCCATCCTTCAACTAGCTTGTTGGGAACACAAAGTTTCTTTTCAGTTGCAAACTCGACTCCATACATATATATGGGGAGGTACAAGCTCCAACACGGTTTTACATTGAAAACTGCAGGAAATTCAAACTGGCACTAGGAAACAGACTGAGAACCAGAGTATAAGTTTCCCCTGCAAACCGCTCCCTTTGTGCTAGAGGAACGAAAGTCTCTCCACATGTTCATTTCTGAGAGATAAATGTGTGTGAAAGCCGTCTTTCACCTGGCTTGTTGGGAACACAAAGTTTCTTTTCAGTTGCAAACTCCACTCCATAAATATATATGGGGATGTACTAGATCCAACACTGTTTTTCAGTGAAAACTGCAGGAAATCCAAACCGGCACTAGGAAACAGACTGAGAATCCAGAGTAAAAGTTTATCCTGCCACCCTTACTTTTTGTGTTCGGTGAACGAACGTCTCTCCACATGCTCAGTTCTGAGAGATAAGTGTGTGTGAAAGCCGTCCTTCACATAGCTTGTTGGGAACACAAAGTTTCTTTTCAATTGCAAACCCCATTCTGTACATTTACATGGGGAGGTACGAGTAAAAACTCGGTTTTACAGTGAAAACTGCTGTAACTTCAAACCGGCACTAGGAAACAGGCTGAGAAACCAGAGTAAAATTTTCTCCTGCAAACTATTCCATTTGTTCTAGATGAACGAACGTCTCTCCACATGCTCAGTTCTGAGAGATAAGTGTGTGTGAAAGCTGTCCTTCACATAGCTTGTTGGGAACACAAATTTCTTTTCAGTTGCAAACTCCAATCCATACATATATATGGGGAAATACTAGCTCCAATTCGGTTTTACAGGGGAAACTGCAGGAACATCAAACCGGCACTAGGAAACAGACTGAGAAACCAGAGTAAAAGTTTCTCCTGCAACCCGTTCCCTTTGTGCTAGATGAACGAACGTCTCTCCACATGCTCTGTTCTGAGAGAAAATTGTGTGTGAAAGCCGTCCTTCACCTAGCTTGTTGGGAACACAAAGTTTCTTTTCACTTGCAATTTCCACTCCATACATATATATGGGGAGTTACTAGCTCCAACTCGGTTTTACAGTGAAAACGGCAGGAACTTCAAACCGGAACTAGGAATCAGACTGAGAGACCAGAGTAAAAGTTCTTCCTGCGACCCTTTCCCTTTGTGCTAGATGAACGAACGTCTCTCCACATGCTCAGTTCTGAGAGGTAAGTGTGTGTGAAAGCCGTCCTTCACCTAGATTTTTTGAACACAAAGTTTCTTTTCAGTTGCAAACTCCACTCCATACATATATATGGGGAGGTACGAGCTCCAACTCGGTTTTACAGTGCAAACTGCAGGAACTAAAAACCGGCACTAGGAAACAGACTGAGAAATCAGTGTAAAAGTATCTCCTGCAACCCGTTCCCTTAGTGCTAGATGAACGAACGTCTCTCCACATGCTCAGTTCTGAGAAAAAAGTGTGTGTGAAAGACGTCCTTCACCTAGATTGTTGGGAACACAAAGTTTCTTTTCACTTGCAATCTCCACTCCATACATATATATGGGGAGTTACTAGTTCCAACTCGGTTATACAGTGAAAACGGCAGGAACTTCAAACCGGCACTAGGAATCAGACTGAGAAACCAGAGTAAATGTTTCCACTGCAACCCGTTCCCTTTGTGCTAGATGAAAGAACGTCTCACCACATGCTCAGTTCTGAGAGATAAGTGTGTGTGAAAGCCGTTCTTCACCTAGCTTGTTGGGAAAACAAAGTTTCTTTTCACTTGCAAACTCCACTCCATACATATATATGGGGAGGCACGAGCTCCAAATCGGTTTTACAGGGGAAACTGCAGGAACTTTAAACCGGCACTATTAAACAGTCTGAGAAACCAGAGTAAAAGTTTATCCTGCCACCCTTTCTCTTTTTGTTACATGAACGAACGTCTCTCCACATGCTCAGTTCTGAGAGATAAGTGTGTGAAAGCCGTCCTTCACCTAGCTTGTTGGGAACACAAATTTATTTTCAGTTGCAAACTCCAATCCATGCATATATATGGGGAGGTACTAGCTCCAATTCGGTTTTACAGGGGAAACTGCAGGAACTTTAAACCGGCACTATTAAACAGTCTGAGAAACCAGAGTAAAAGTTTCTCCTGCAACACGTTTTCTTTGTGCGAGATGAACGAAATTTTCTCAACATGCTCAATTCTGAGAGATAAGTGTGTGTGAAAGCCATTCTTCAACTAGCTTGTTGGGAACACAAAGTTTCTTTTCAATTGCAAACTCCACTCCATACATATATATGGGTAGGTACAAGCTCCAACACTTTTTTACACTGAAAACTGCAGGAACTTCAAACTGGCACTAGGAAACAGAGTGAGAAATCAGAGTAAAAGTTTCCCCTGCAACCCGCTCCCATTTTGCTAGATGAACGAATGTCTCTCCACATGCTCATTTCTGAGAGATAAATGTGTGTGAAAGCCGTCCTTCACCTGGCTTGTTGGGAACACAAAGTTTCTTTTCAGTTGCAAACTCCAATCCATATATATATATGGGGATGTACTAGATCAAACACGGTTTTACAGTGAAAACTGCAGGAAGTCCAAACCGGCACTAGGAAACAGACTGAGATACCAGAGTAAAAGTTTCTCCTGCAACCCGTTCCCTGTATGTTAGATGAACGAACGTCTCTCAACATGATCAGTTCTGAGAGATAAGTGTGTGTGAAAGCCGTTCTTCACCTAGCTTGTTGGGAACACAAAGTTTCTTTTAACTTGCAAACTCCACTCTGTACATTTATATGGGGAGGTAGGAGGAAAAACTCTGTTTTACAGTGAAAACTGCAGTAACTTCAAACCGGCACTAGGAAACAGACTGAGAATCCAATGTAAAATTTCTCCTGGAAACCTTTCCCTTTGTGCTTGATGAACGGACGTCTCTCCACATGCTCTGTTCTGAGAGATAAGTGTGTGTGAATGCAGTCCTTCAAATAGCTTGTTGGGAACACAAAGTTTCTTTTCAGTTGCAAACTCTACTCCATATATATATATGGGGAGTTACTAGCACCAACTAGGTTTTACAGTTAATACTGCAGGAGCTTCATACATGCACTAGGAAACAGATGGAGAAACCAGAGTAAAAGTTTATCCTGCCACCCTTTCTCTTTGTGTTAGATGAACTAACGTCTCTCCACATGCTCAGTTCTGAGAGATAAGTGTGTGTGAATGCCGTCCTTCACCTAGCTTGTTGGGAACACAAATTTCTTTTCAGTTGCAAACTCCAATCCATACATATATATGGGGAAGTACTAGCTCCAATTCGGTTTTACAGGGGAAACTGCAGGAACTTCAAACCGGCACTATTAAACAGTCTGAGAAACCAGAGTAAAAGTTTCTCCTGCAACACGTTTCCTTTGTGCGAGATGAACGAACTTCTCTCAACATGCTCAATTCTGAGAGATATATGTGTGTGAAAGCCGTCCTTCACCTGGCTTGTAGGGAACACAAAGTTACTTTTCAGTGGCAAACTCCAATCCATAAATATATATGGGGATGTACTAGATCCAACACTGATTTACAGTGAAAACTGCAGGAAGTCCAAACCGGCACTAGGAAACAGACTGAGAATCCAGAGTAAAAGTTTCCCCTGCAACCCGTTCCCTTTGTGCTACATGAAAGAACGTCTCCCCTCCTACTCAGTTCTGAGAGATAAGTGTGTGTGAAAGCCGTCCTTCACCTAGCTTGTTGGGAACACAAAATTTCTTTTCACTTGCTAACTCCACTCTGTACCTTTATATGGGGATGTACGAGCTCCAACTGCGTTTTACAGTGAAAACTGCAGTAACATCAATCCGGCACTAGGAAACAGACAGAGAAAACAGAGTAAAAGTTTCTCCTGCAGCCCGTTCCCTGTGTGCTAGATGAACGAACGTCTCTCATCATGCTCAATTCTGAGAGATAAGTGTGTGTGAAAGCCGTTCTTCACCTACCTTGTTGGGAACACAAAGTTTCTTTTCACTTGCAAACTCCACACTGTACATTTATATGGGGAGGCACGAGGAAAAACTCGGTTTTACAGTGAAAACTGCAGTAACTTCAAACCGGCACTAGGAAACAGACTGGAAACCAGAGTAAAAGTTTCTCCTGCAAACTGTTCCCTTTGTGCTAGATGAACGAACGTCTCTCCACATGTTCATTTCTGAGCGATAACTGTGTGTGAAAGCCGTCTTTCACCAAGCTTGTTGGGAAAACAAAGTTTCTTATCAGTTGCAAACCACACTCCCTACATATATATGGGGAGGTACTAGCTCCAACTCGGTTTTACAGTGAAAACTGCAGGAATATCAGACCGGCACTAGGAAACAGACTGAGAAACCAGAGTGAAAGTTTCCCCTGGAAACGGTTCCCTTTGTGCTAGATGAACGAACGTCTCTCCACATGCTCAGTTCTGAGAGATAATTGTGTGTGAAAGCCGTCTTTCAACTAGCTTGTTGGGAACATAAAGTTGCTTTTCAGTTGCAAAACCCACACCATACATATATATGGGGAGGTACTAGCTCCAACTCGTTTTTACAGTGAAAACTGAAGGAACTTCAAACCGGCACTAGGAAACAGACTGAAAAACCAGAGTAAAAGTTTCGCCTGCAACCCATTCCCTTTGTGCTAGATGAACAAACGTCTCTCCACATGCTATTTTCTGAGAGATAAGTGTGTGTGAAAGCCGTCCTTCACCAGGCTTGTTGGGAACTCAAAGTTTCTTTTCAGTTGCAAATTCCACTCCATACAAATATATGTGGATGTACTAGATCCAACACGGTTTTACAGTGAAAACTGCAGGAAGTCCAAACCGGCACTAGGAATCAGACTGAGAAACCAGAGTAAAAGTTTCTCCTGCAACCCGTTCCCTTTGTGCTAGATGAAAGAACGTCTCACCACATGCTCAGTTCTGAGAGATAAGTGTGTGTGAAAGCCGTCCGTCACCTAACTTGTTGGGAAAACAAAGTTTCTTTTCACTTGCAGACTCCACTCCATACATATATATGGGGAGGTACTAGCTCCAACTCGAATTTATATTGAAAAATTCAGGAAATTCAAACCGGCACTAGGAATCAGACTGAGAAACCTGATTAATAGTTTCTCCTGCAAAACGTTCCCTTTGTTCTAGATGAACGAACGTCTCTCCACATGCTCAGATCTGAGAGATAATTGTGTGTGACAGCCGTCCTTCACCTAGCTTGTTGGGAACACAAATTTCTTTTCAGTTGCAAACTCCAATCCATACATATATATGGGGAAGTACTAGCTCCAATTCGGTTTTACAGGGGAAACTGCAGGAACTTCAATCCGGCTGTAGGAAACAGACTGAGAATCCAGAGTAAATGTTTCTCATGAATCCCGTTCCCTCTGTGCTAGATGAACGAATGGCTCTCCACATGCTCAGTTCTAAGAGATAATTGTGTGTGAAAGCCGTCCTTCAACTAGCTTGTTGGAAACTCCAAATTTCTTTTCAGTTGCAAACTCTACTCCATATATATACATGGGGAGGTACTAGATCCAACTCGGTTATACAGGGAAAAGTGCAGGAAATTGAAACCGGCTCTATTAAAAAGTCTGAGAAACCAGAGTAAAAGTTTCTCCTGCAACCCGTTCCATTTGTGCTAGATGAACGTACGTCTCTCAACATGCTCAATTCTGAGAGATAATTGTGTGTGAAAGCCATCCTTCAACTAGCTTGATGGAACACAAAGTTTCTTTTCAGTTGCAAACTCCACCCAATAAATATATATGGGGAGGTACAAGCTCCAACTCTTTTTTACAGTGAAAACTGCAGGAACTTCAAACCGGCACTAGGAAACAGACTGAGAAACCAGCGCAAAAGTTTCTACTGCAATCCGGTCCCTTTGTGCTAGATGAACGAACGTCTCTCCACATGCTCAGTTCTGAGAGATAATTGTGTGTGAAAGCCGTCCTTCACCTAGCTTGTTGGGAACACAAAGTTTCTTTTCATTTGCAAACCCCACTCCATACATATATATGGGGAGGTACTAGATCCAACTCGGTTATACAGGGAAAAGTGCAGGAAATTGAAACCGGCTCTATTAAAAAGTCTGAGAAACCAGAGTAAAAGTTTCTCCTGCAATCCGGTCCCTTTGTGCTAGATGAACGAACGTCTCCTCAGATGCTCATTTCTGAGAAGTAAGTGTGTGTGAAAGCCGTGCGTCTCCTAGCTTGTTGGGAACACAAAGTTTCTTTTCACTTGCAGACTCCACTCCATACATATATATGGGGAGGTACTAGCTCCAACTCGGTTTTATATTGAAAAATTCAGGAAATTCAAACCGGCACTAGGAATCAGACTGAGAAACCTGATTAATAGTTTCTCCTGCAACACGTTCCCTTTGTTCTAGATGAACGAACGTCTCTCCACATGCTCAGTTCTGAGAGATAATTGTGTGTGAAAGCCGTCCTTCACCTAGCTTGTTGGGAACACAAAGTTTCTTTTCAGTTGCAAACCCCACTCCATACATATATATGGGGAGGTACGAGCTCCAACTCGGTTTTACAGTGCCAACTGCAGGAACAAAAAACCGGCACTAGGAAACAGACTGAGAAACCAGAGTAAAAGTTTATCCTGCCAAACTTTCTCTTTGTGTTAGATGGACAAACGTCTCTCCACATGCTCAGTTCTGAGAGATAAGTGTGTTTGAAAGCCGTCCTTCACCTAGCTTGTTGGGAACACAAATTTCTTTTCAGTTGCAAACTCCACTCCATACTTATTTATGGGAGGTACTAGCTTCAATTCGATTTTACAGGGGAAAACTGCAGGAACTTCAAACCGGCACTATTAAACAGTCTGAGAAACCAGAGTAAAAGTTTCTCCTGCAACACGTTCCCTTTGTGCAAGATGAACGAAAATCTCTCAACATGCTCAATTCTGAGAGATAATTGTGTGTGAAAGCCATCCTTCAACTAGCTTGTTGGGAATACAAAGTTACTTTTCATTTGCAAACCCCACTCCATACATATATATGCGGATGTACTAGATCCAACACGGATTTACAGTGAAAACTGCAGGAAGTCCAAACCGGCACTAGGAAACAGACTGAGAAACCAGAGTAAAAGTTTCTCCTGCCACCCGTTCCCTGTGAGCTAGATGAACGAATGTCTCTCAACATGCTCAGTTCTGAGAGATAAGTGTGTGTGAAAGCCGTCCTTCACCTAGCTTGTTGGGAAAACAAAGTTTCTTTTCACTTGCAAACTCCACTCTGTACAATTATATGGGGAGGTATGAGGAAAAACTCGGTTTTACAGTGAAAACTGCAGTAACTTCAAACCGGCACTAGGAAACAGACTGAGAAACCAGAGTAAAGGTTTCTCCTGCAAACTGTTCCCTTTGTGCTAGATGAACGAACGTCTCCCCAAATGCTCATTTCTGAGAGATAAGTGTGTGTGAAAGCCGTCCTTCAACTAGCTTGTTGGGAAAACAAAGTTTCTTTCCAGTTGCAAACCCCTCTCCATACATATATATGGGGAGGTACAAGCTCCAACTCGGTTTTACAGTGAAAATTGCAGGAACTTCAAACCGGCACTAGGAAACAGACTGAGAAACCAATGTAAAATTTCTCCTGCAACCCTTTCATTTTGTGCTTGATGAACGAAAGTCTCTCCACATGCTCAGTTCTGAGAGATAAGTGTGTGTGAAAACCGTCCTTCAAATAGCATGTTGGGAACCCAAAGTTTCTTTTCAGATGCAATCTCCACTCCATACATTTACATGGGGAGGTACTAGCTCCAACTCGGTTTTACTGTGAATACTGCAGGAGCTTCAAACCGGCACTAGGAAACAGACTGAGAAACCAGAGTAAAAGTTTATCCTGCCACCCTTTCTCTTTGTGATAGATGAACGAAAGTCTCTCCACATGCTCAGTTCTGAGAGATAAGTGTGTGTGAAAGCCGTCCTTCACCTAGCTTGTTGGGAACACAAAGTTTCTTTTCACTTGCAAACTCCAGTCTGTACATTTATATGGGGAGGTACGAGTAAAAAATCGGTTTTACAGTGAAAACTGCAGTAACTTCAAACCGGCACTAGGAAACAGGCTGAGAAACCAGAGTAAAGATTTCTCCTGCAAACTGTTCCATTTGTGCTAGATGAACGAACGTCTCTCCACATGCTCATTTCTGAGAGATAAGTGTGTGTGAAAGCCGTGCTTCACCTAGCTTGTTGGGAAAACAATGTTTCTTTTCAGTTGCAAACCCAATTCCATACATATATATGGGGAGGTACTAGCTCCAACTCGGTTTTACTCTGAATACTGCAGGAGCTTCAAACCGGCACTAGGAAACAGACTGAGAAACCAGAGTAAAAGTTTATCCTGCCACCCTTTCTCTTTGTGTTAGATGAACGAACGTCTCTCCACATGCTCAGTTCTGAGAAAAAAGTGTGTGTGAAAGCCGTCCTTCACCTAGCTTGTTGGGAACACAAAGTTTCTTTTCACTTGCAATCTCCACTCCATACATATATATGGGGAGTTACTAGTTCCAACTCGGTTATACAGTGAAAACGGCAGGAACTTCAAACCGGCACTAGGAATCAGACTGCGAAACCAGAGTAAAAGTTTCTCCCTCAACCCGTTCCCTTTGTGCTAGATGAAAGAACGTCTCACCACATGCTCAGTTCTGAGAGATAAGTGTGTGTGAAAGCCGTCCTTCACCTAGCTTGTTGGGTAAACATAGTTTCTTTTCACTTGCAAACTCCACTCCATACATATATATGGGGAGGTACGAGCTCCAACTCGGTTTTACAGTGCAAACTGCAGTAACTTAAAACCGGCACTAGGGAACAGACAAAAACCAGTGTAATTTTTTCTCCTGCAACCCGTTCCCTTTGTGCTAGATGAAAGAACTTATCTCCACATGCTCAGTTCTGAGAGGTAAGTGTGTGTGAAAGCCGTTCTTCACCTAGCTTGTTGGGAACACAAAGTTTCTTTTCAGTTGCAAACCCCATTCCATACATATATATGGGGAGGTACTAGTTCCAACTCGATTTTACATTGAAAACTGCAGGAACTTCAACCCGACACTAGGAAACAGACTGAGAAACCAGAGTAAAATTTATCCTCCAACCTTTCTTTTTGTGTTAGATGAACGAACCTCTCTCCACATGTTCAGTTCTGAGAGATAAGTGTTTGAAAGCCTTCCTTCACCTAGCTTTTTGGGAACACAAATTTCTTTTCAGTTGGAAACTCCACTCCATACATATATATATGGAGGTACTAGCTCCAATTCGGTTTTTCAGGGGAAACTGCAGGAAATTCAAACCGGCACTATTAAACAGTATGAGAAACCAGAGTAAATGTTTCTCCTGCAACATGATTCCTTTGTGCGAGATGAACGAACTTCTCTCAACATGCTCAATTCTGAGAGATAAGTGTGTTTGAAAGCCATCCTTCAACTAGCTTGTTGGGAACACAAAGTTTCTTTTCAGTTGCAAACTCGACTCCATACATATATATGGGGAGGTACAAGCTCCAACACGGTTTTACATTGAAAACTGCAGGAAATTCAAACTGGCACTAGGAAACAGACTGAGAACCAGAGTATAAGTTTCCCCTGCAAACCGCTCCCTTTGTGCTAGAGGAACGAAAGTCTCTCCACATGTTCATTTCTGAGAGATAAATGTGTGTGAAAGCCGTCTTTCACCTGGCTTGTTGGGAACACAAAGTTTCTTTTCAGTTGCAAACTCCACTGCATAAATATATATGGGGATGTACTAGATCCAACACTGTTTTTCAGTGAAAACTGCAGGAAATCCAAACCGGCACTAGGAAACAGACTGAGAATCCAGAGTAAAAGTTTATCCTGCCACCCTTACTTTTTGTGTTCGGTGAACGAACGTCTCTCCACATGCTCAGTTCTGAGAGATAAGTGTGTGTGAAAGCCGTCCTTCACATAGCTTGTTGGGAACACAAAGTTTCTTTTCAATTGCAAACCCCATTCTGTACATTTACATGGGGAGGTACGAGTAAAAACTCGGTTTTACAGTGAAAACTGCTGTAACTTCAAACCGGCACTAGGAAACAGGCTGAGAAACCAGAGTAAAATTTTCTCCTGCAAACTATTCCATTTGTTCTAGATGAACGAACGTCTCTCCAAATGCTCAGTTCTGAGAGATAAGTGTGTGTGAAAGCTGTCCTTCACATAGCTTGTTGGGAACACAAATTTCTTTTCAGTTGCAAACTCCAATCCATACATATATATGGGGAAATACTAGCTCCAATTCGGTTTTACAGGGGAAACTGCAGGAACATCAAACCGGCACTAGGAAACAGACTGAGAAACCAGAGTAAAAGTTTCTCCTGCAACCCGTTCCCTTTGTGCTAGATGAACGAACGTCTCTCCACATGCTCTGTTCTGAGAGAAAATTGTGTGTGAAAGCCGTCCTTCACCTAGCTTGTTGGGAACACAAAGTTTCTTTTCACTTGCAATTTCCACTCCATACATATATATGGGGAGTTACTAGCTCCAACTCGGTTTTACAGTGAAAACGGCAGGAACTTCAAACCGGAACTAGGAATCAGACTGAGAGACCAGAGTAAAAGTTCCTCCTGCGACCCTTTCCCTTTGTGCTAGATGAACGAACATCTCTCCACATGCTCAGTTCTGAGAGGTAAGTGTGTGTGAAAGCCGTCCTTCACCTAGATTTTTTGAACACAAAGTTTCTTTTCAGTTGCAAACTCCACTCCATACATATATATGGGGAGGTACGAGCTCCAACTCGGTTTTACAGTGCAAACTGCAGGAACTAAAAACCGGCACTAGGAAACAGACTGAGAAATCAGTGTAAAAGTATCTCCTGCAACCCGTTCCGTTAGTGCTAGATGAACGAACGTCTCTCCACATGCTCAGTTCTGAGAAAAAAGTGTGTGTGAAAGACGTCCTTCACCTTGATTGTTGGGAACACAAAGTTTCTTTTCACTTGCAATCTCCACTCCATACATATATATGGGGAGTTACTAGTTCCAACTCGGTTATACAGTGAAAACGGCAGGAACTTCAAACCGGCACTAGGAATCAGACTGAGAAACCAGAGTAAATGTTTCCACTGCAACCCGTTCCCTTTGTGCTAGATGAAAGAACGTCTCACCACATGCTCAATTCTGAGAGATAAGTGTGTGTGAAAGCCGTTCTTCACCTAGCTTGTTGGGAAAACAAAGTTTCTTTTCACTTGCAAACTCCACTCCATACATATATATGGGGAGGCACGAGCTCCAAATCGGTTTTACAGGGGAAACTGCAGGAACTTTAAACCGGCACTATTAAACAGTCTGAGAAACCAGAGTAAAAGTTTATCCTGCCACCCTTTCTCTTTTTGTTACATGAACGAACGTCTCTCCACATGCTCAGTTCTGAGAGATAAGTGTGTGAAAGTCGTCCTTCACCTAGCTTGTTGGGAACACAAATTTATTTTCAGTTGGAAATCTTCACTCCATACATATATATGGGGAGGTACTAGCTCCAATTCGGTTTTACAGGGGAAACTGCAGGAACTTTAAACCGGCACTATTAAACAGTCTGAGAAACCAGAGTAAAAGTTTCTCCTGCAACACGTTTGCTTTGTGCGAGATGAACGAAATTTTCTCAACAAGCTCAATTCTGAGAGATAAGTGTGTGTGAAAGCCATTCTTCAACTAGCTTGTTGGGAACACAAAGTTTCTTTTCAATTGCAAACTCCACTCCATACATATATATGGGTAGGTACAAGCTCCAACACTGTTTTACACTGAAAACTGCAGGAACTTCAAACTGGCACTAGGAAACAGACTGAGAAATCAGAGTAAAAGTTTCCCCTGCAACCCGCTCCCATTTTGCTAGATGAACGAATGTCTCTCCACATGCTCATTTCTGAGAGATAAATGTGTGTGAAAGCCGTCCTTCACCTGGCTTGTTGGGAACAGAAAGTTTCTTTTCAGTTGCAAACTCCAATCCATATATATATATGGGGATGTACTAGATCAAACACGGTTTTACAGTGAAAACTGCAGGAAGTCCAAACCGGCACTAGGAAACAGACTGAGATACCAGAGTAAAAGTTTCTCCTGCAACCCGTTCCCTGTATGTTAGATGAACGAACGTCTCTCAACATGATCAGTTCTGAGAGATAAGTGTGTGTGAAAGCCGTTCTTCACCTAGCTTGTTGGGAACACAAAGTTTCTTTTAACTTGCAAACTCCATTCTGTACATTTATATGGGGAGGTAGGAGGAAAAACTCTGTTTTACAGTGAAAACTGCAGTAACTTCAAACCGGCACTAGGAAACAGACTGAGAATCCAATGTAAAATTTCTCCTGGAAACCTTTCCCTTTGTGCTTGATGAACGGACGTCTCTCCACATGCTCTGTTCTGAGAGATAAGTGTGTGTGAATGCAGTCCTTCAAATAGCTTGTTGGGAACACAAAGTTTCTTTTCAGTTGCAAACTCTACTCCATATATATATATGGGGAGTTACTAGCACCAACTAGGTTTTACAGTTAATACTGCAGGAGCTTCATACATGCACTAGGAAACAGATGGAGAAACCAGAGTAAAGTTTATCCTGCCACCCTTTCTCTGTGTGTTAGATGAACTAACGTCTCTCCACATGCTCAGTTCTGAGAGATAAGTGTGTGTGAATGCCGTCCTTCACCTAGCTTGTTGGGAACACAAATTTCTTTTCAGTTGCAAACTCCAATCCATACATATATATGGGGAAGTACTAGCTCCAATTCGGTTTTACAGGGGAAACTGCAGGAACTTCAAACCGGCACTATTAAACAGTCTGAGAAACCAGAGTAAAAGTTTCTCCTGCAACACGTTTCCTTTGTGCGAGATGAACGAACTTCTCTCAACATGCTCAATTCTGAGAGATAAATGTGTGTGAAAGCCGTCCTTCACCTGGCTTGTTGGGAACACAAAGTTTCTTTTCAGTGGCAAACTCCAATCCATAAATATATATGGGGATGTACTAGATCCAACACTGATTTACAGTGAAAACTGCAGGAAGTCCAAACCGGCACTAGGAAACAGACTGAGAATCCAGAGTAAAAGTTTCCCCTGCAACCCGTTCCCTTTGTGCTACATGAAAGAACGTCTCCCCTCCTACTCAGTTCTGAGAGATAAGTGTGTGTGAAAGCCGTCCTTCACCTAGCTTGTTGGGAACACAAAATTTCTTTTCACTTGCTAACTCCACTCTGTACCTTTATATGGGGATGTACGAGCTCCAAATGGGTTTTACAGTGAAAACTGCAGTAACATCAATCCGGCACTAGGAAACAGACAGAGAAAACAGAGTAAAAGTTTCTCCTGCAGCCCGTTCCCTGTGTGCTAGATGAACGAACGTCTCTCATCATGCTCAATTCTGAGAGATAAGTGTGTGTGAAAGCCGTTCTTCACCTACCTTGTTGGGAACACAAAGTTTCTTTTCACTTGCAAACTCCACACTGTACATTTATATGGGGAGGCACGAGGAAAAACTCGGTTTCACAGTGAAAACTGCAGTAACTTCAAACCGGCACTAGGAAACAGACTGGAAACCAGAGTAAAAGTTTCTCCTGCAAACTGTTCCCTTTGTGCTAGATGAACGAACGTCTCTCCACATGCTCAGTTCTGAGAGATAATTGTGTGTGAAAGCCGTCTTTCAACTAGCTTGTTGGGAACATAAAGTTTCTTATCAGTTGCAAAACCACACCCATACATATATATGGGGAGGGTACTAGCTCCAACTCGTTTTTACAGTGAAAACTGAAGGAACTTCAAACCGGCACTAGGAAACAGACTGAAAAACCAGAGTAAAAGTTTC
The DNA here is from genome assembly GCF_009834535.1 of Camelus ferus. Lineage (NCBI taxonomy): Eukaryota > Metazoa > Chordata > Mammalia > Artiodactyla > Camelidae > Camelus > Camelus ferus. The sequence goes on from NW_022587752.1 coordinate 44,843, forward strand.
GCCTGCAACCCATTCCCTTTGTGCTAGATGAACGAACGTCTCTCCACATGCTCATTTCTGAGAGATAAGTGTGTGTGAAAGCCGTCCTTCAACTCGCTTGTTGGAAACACAAAGTTTCTTTTCAGTTGCAAACTCCATTCCATACATATATATGGGAGGAAAAGCTCCAACACGGTTTTACATTAAAACTGCAGGAACTTCAAACTGGCACTAGGAAACAGACTGGGAAACCAGAGTAATATTTTCCCCTGCAACCCGCTCCCTTTGTGCTAGATGAACGAAAGTCTCTCCACATGCTATTTTCTGAGAGATAAGTGTGTGTGAAAGCCGTCCTTCACCTGGCTTGTTGGGAACTCAAGTTTCTTTTCAGTTGCAAATTCCACTCCATACATATATATGTGGATGTACTAGATCCAACACGGTTTTACAGTGAAAACTGCAGGAAGTCCAAACCGGCACTAGGAATCAGACTGAGAAACCAGAGTAAAAGTTTCTCCTGCAACCCGTTCCATTTGTGCTAGATGAACGAACGTCTGCTCACATGCTCAGTTCTGAGAGATAAGTTTGTGTGAAAGCCGTCCGTCACCTAACTTGTTGGGAACACAAAGTTTCTTTTCACTTGCAGACTCCACTCCATACATATATATGGGGAGGTACTAGCTCCAACTCGAATTTATATTGAAAAATTCAGGAAATTCAAACCGGCACTAGGAATCAGACTGAGAAACCTGATTAATAGTTTCTCCTGCAAAACGTTCCCTTTGTTCTAGATGAACGAACGTCTCTCCACATGCTCAGATCTGAGAGATAAGTGTGTGTGACAGCCGTCCTTCACCTAGCTTGTTGGGAACACAAAATTCTTTTCAGTTGCAAACTCCAATCCATACATATATATGGGGAAGTACTAGCTCCAATTCGGTTTTACAGGGGAAACTGCAGGAACTTCAATCCGGCTGTAGGAAACAGACTGAGAATCCAGAGTAAATGTTTCTCATGAATCCCGTTCCCTCTGTGCTAGATGAACGAATGGCTCTCCACATGCTCAGTTCTAAGAGATAATTGTGTGTGAAAGCCGTCCTTCAACTAGCTTGTTGGAAACTCCAAATTTCTTTTCAGTTGCAAACTCTACTCCATATATATATATGGGGAGGTACTAGATCCAACTCGGTTATACAGGGAAAAGTGCAGGAAATTGAAACCGGCTCTATTAAAAAGTCTGAGAAACCAGAGTAAAAGTTTCTCCTGCAACCCGTTCCCTTTGTGCTAGATGAACGTACGTCTCTCAACATGCTCAATTCTGAGAGATAATTGTGTGTGAAAGCCATCCTTCAACTAGCTTGTTGGAACACAAAGTTTCTTTTCAGTTGCAAACTCCACCCAATAAATATATATGGGGAGGTACAAGCTCCAACTCTTTTTTACAGTGAAAACTGCAGGAAATTCAAACCGGCACTAGGAAATAGACTGAGAAACCAGCGCAAAAGTTTCTACTGCAATCCGGTCCCTTTGTGCTAGATGAACGAACGTCTCCTCACATGCTCATTTCTGAGAGGTAAGTGTGTGTGAAAGCCGTGCGTCTCCTAGCTTGTTGGGAACACAAAGTTTCTTTTCACTTGCAGACTCCACTCCATACATATATATGGGGAGGTACTAGCTCCAACTCGGTTTTATATTGAAAAATTCAGGAAATTCAAACCGGCACTAGGAATCAGACTGAGAAACCTGATTAATAGTTTCTCCTGCAACACGTTCCCTTTGTTCTAGATGAACGAACGTCTCTCAACATGTTCAGTTCTGAGAGATATGTGTGTGTGAAAGCCGTCCTTCACCTAGCTTGTTGGGAACACAAAGTTTCTTTTCAGTTGCAAACCCCACTCCATACATATATATGGGGAGGTACGAGCTCCAACTCGGTTTTACAGTGCCAACTGCAGGAACAAAAAACCGGCACTAGGAAACAGACTGAGAAACCAGAGTAAAAGTTTATCCTGCCAAACTTTCTCTTTGTGTTAGATGGACAAACGTCTCTCCACATGCTCAGTTCTGAGAGATAAGTGTGTTTGAAAGCCGTCCTTCACCTAGCTTGTTGGGAACACAAATTTCTTTTCAGTTGCAAACTCCACTCCATACATATTTATGGGAGGTACTAGCTTCAATTCGATTTTACAGGGGAAACTGCAGGAACTTCAAACCGGCACTATTAAACAGTCTGAGAAACCAGAGTAAAAGTTTCTCCTGCAACACGTTCCCTTTGTGCAAGATGAACGAAAATCTCTCAACATGCTCAATTCTGAGAGATAATTGTGTGTGAAAGCCATCCTTCAACTAGCTTGTTGGGAATACAAAGTTACTTTTCATTTGCAAACCCCACTCCATACATATATATGCGGATGTACTAGATCCAACACGGATTTACAGTGAAAACTGCAGGAAGTCCAAACCAGCACTAGGAAACAGACTGAGAAACCAGAGTAAAAGTTTCTCCTGCCACCCGTTCCCTGTGAGCTAGATGAACGAATGTCTCTCAACATGCTCAGTTCTGAGAGATAAGTGTGTGTGAAAGCCGTCCTTCAACTAGCTTGCTGGGAAAACAAAGTTTCTTTTCACTTGCAAACTCCACTCTGTACAATTATATGGGGAGGTATGAGGAAAAACTCGGTTTTACAGTGAAAACTGCAGTAACTTCAAACCGGCACTAGGAAACAGACTGAGAAACCAGAGTAAAAGTTTCTCCTGCAAACTGTTCCCTTTGTGCTAGATGAACGAACGTCTCCCCAAATGCTCATTTCTGAGAGATAAGTGTGTGTGAAAGCCGTCCTTCAACTAGCTTGTTGGGAAAACAAAGTTTCTTTCCAGTTGCAAACCCCTCTCCATACATATATATATTGGGAGGTACTAGCTCCAACTCGGTTTTACAGTGAAAATTGCAGGAACTTCAAACCGGCACTAGGAAACAGTCTGAGAAACCAGAGTAAAAGTTTCTCCTGCAAACTGTTCCCTTTGTGCTAGATGAACGAAAGTCTCTCCACATGTTCATTTCTGAGAGATAAATGTGTGTGAAAGCCGTCTTTCACCTGGCTTGTTGGGAACACAAAGTTTCTTTTCAGTTGCAAACTCCAATCCATATATATATATGGGGATGTACTAGATCAAACACGGTTTTACAGTGAAAACTGCAGGAAGTCCAAACCGGCACTAGGAAACAGAATGAGATACCAGAGAAAAAGTTTCTCCTGCAACCCGTTCCCTGTGTGTTAGATGAACGAACGTCTCTCAACATGATCAGTTCTGAGAGATAAGTGTGTGTGAAAGCCGTTCTTCACCTAGCTTGTTGGGAACACAAAGTTTCTTTTAACTTGCAAACTCCACTCTGTACATTTTTATGGGGAGGTACGAGGAAAAACTCTGTTTTACAGTGAAAACTGCAGTAACTTCAAACCGGCACTAGGAAACAGACTGAGAATCCAATGTAAAATTTCTCCTGGATACCTTTCCCTTTGTGCTTGATGAACGGACGTCTCTCCACATGCTCTGTTCTGAGAGATAAGTTTGTGTGAATGCAGTCCTTCAAATAGCTTGTTGGGAACACAAAGTTTCTTTTCAGTTGCAAACTCTACTCCATATATATATATGGGGAGTTACTAGCACCAACTAGGTTTTACAGTTAATACTGCAGGAGCTTCATACATGCACTAGGAAACAGATGGAGAAACCAGAGTAAAGTTTATCCTGCCACCCTTTCTCTGTGTGTTAGATGAACTAACGTCTCTCCACATGCTCAGTTCTGAGAGATAAGTGTGTGTGACAGCCGTCCTTCACCTAGCTTGTTGGGAACACAAATTTCTTTTCAGTTGCAAACTCCAATCCATACATATAAATGGGGAAGTACTAGCTCCAATTCGGTTTTACAGGGGAAACTGCAGGAACTTCAAACCGGCACTATTAAACAGTCTGAGAAACCAGAGTAAAAGTTTCTCCTGCAACACGTTTCCTTTGTGCGAGATGAACGAACTTCTCTCAACATGCTCAATTCTGAGAGATAAATGTGTGTGAAAGCCGTCCTTCACCTGGCTTGTTGGGAACACAAAGTTTCTTTTCAGTGGCAAACTCCAATCCATAAATATATATGGGGATGTACTAGATCCAACACTGATTTACAGTGAAAACTGCAGGAAGTCCAAACCGGCACTAGGAAACAGACTGAGAATCCAGAGTAAAAGTTTCCCCTGCAACCCGTTCCCTTTGTGCTACATGAAAGAACGTCTCCCCTCCTACTCAGTTCTGAGAGATAAGTGTGTGTGAAAGCCGTCCTTCACCTTGCTTGTTGGGAACACAAAATTTCTTTTCACTTGCTAACTCCACTCTGTACCTTTATATGGGGATGTACGAGCTCCAAATGGGTTTTACAGTGAAAACTGCAGTAACATCAATCCGGCACTAGGAAACAGACAGAGAAAACAGAGTAAAAGTTTCTCCTGCAACCCGTTCCATTTGTGCTAGATGAACGAACGTCTGCTCACATGCTCAGTTCTGAGAGATAAGTGTGTGTGAAAGCCGTCCGTCACCTAACTTGTTGGGAACACAAAGTTTCTTTTCACTTGCAGACTCCACTCCATACATATATATGGGGAGGTACTAGCTCCAACTCGAATTTATATTGAAAAATTCAGGAAATTGAAACCGGCACTAGGAATCAGACTGAGAAACCTGATAAATAGTTTCTCCTGCAAAACGTTCCCTTTGTTCTAGATGAACGAACGTCTCTCCACATGCTCAGATCTGAGAGATAAGTGTGTGTGACAGCCGTCCTTCACCTAGCTTGTTGGGAACACAAAATTCTTTTCAGTTGCAAACTCCAATCCATACATATATATGGGGAAGTACTAGCTCCAATTCGGTTTTACAGGGGAAACTGCAGGAACTTCAATCCGGCTGTAGGAAACAGACTGAGAATCCAGAGTAAATGTTTCTCATGTATCCCGTTCCCTCTGTGCTAGATGAACGAACGTCTCTCCACAAGCTCAGTTCTGAGACATAAGTGTGTGTGAAAGCCGCCTTCACCTAGCTTGTTGGGAACACAAAGTTTCTTTTCAGTTGCAAACACCACTCCTTATATATATATGGGGAGGTACTAGCTAAAAATCAGTTTTACATTGAAAACTGCAGGAAATTCAAACTGGCACTAGGAAACAGACTGAGAAACCAGAGAAAATGTTTCTAATGCAACCCCTTCATTTTGTGCTAGATGAACGAACTTCTCTCCACATGCTCAGTTCTGAGACATAAGTGTGTGTGAAAGCCGTCCTTCAACTAGCTTGTTGGGAACACAAAGTTTCTTTTCAGTTGCAAACTCCACTCCATACATATATATGGGGAGGTACTAGCTCCAACTAAATTTTACAGTGAAAACTGCAGGAATTTCAAACCGTCACTAGGAAACAGACTGTGAAACCAGAGTAAAAGTTTCTCCTGTAACCCGTTCCCATTGTGCTAGATGAACGAACGTCTATCCACATGCTCATTTCTGAGAGATATGTGTTTGTGAAAGCCATACTTCAAATAGCATGTTGAGTATCCAAAATTACTTTTCAGTTGTAAAATCCACTCCATTCATATATATGGGGAGGTACTAGCTCCAACTATGTTTTACATTGAAACTGAAGGAATTTCAAACAGGCACTAGGAAAGAGACTGAGAAACCAGAGTAAATTTTTCTTATGCAACCCGATCCTTTGGGCTAGATGAACGAACGTCTCTCCACATGCTCAATTCTGAGACATAAGTGTATGTGAAAGCCTTCCTTCACCTAGCTTGTTGGGAACACAAAGTTTTTTTCAGTTGCAAACTCCAATCCATACATATATATGGGGAGGTTCTAGCTCCAACACGATTTTACAGTGAAAACTGAAGGAAATTCAAACCGGCACTAGGAAAGAGACTGAGAAACCAGAGTAAAAGTTTCACCTGCAAACAGTTCCCTTTCTGCTAGATGAACGAACGTCTCTCCACATGCTCAGTTCTGAGACATAAGTGTGTGTGAAAGCCGTCCTTCAACTAGCTTGTTGGGAAAACAAAGTTTCTTGTCATTTGCAAACTCCACTCCGTACATATATATGGCTAAGGTCTAGATCCAACTCGATTTTACAGTGAAAACTGCAGGAAGTTCAAACCGGCACTAGGAAACAGACTGAGAAACCAGAGTAAAAGTTTCTCATGCAACCTGTTCCCTTTCTGCTACATGAACGAAAGTCTCCACATGCTCAATTCTGAGAGATCATTTTGTTTGAAAGCCGTCCTTCACCTAGCTTGTTGGGAACACAAAGTTTCTTTTCAGTTGCAAACACCACTCCATACATATATATGGGGAGTTACTAGCTACAAATCGGTTTTACAGTGAAAACTGCAGGAAGTTCAAACCGGCTCTAGGAAACAGACTGAGAAACCAGAGTAAAAGTTTCTCCTGCAAACCGTTCCCTTTGTGATAGATGAACGAACGTCTCTCCAAATGCTCAGTTCTGATTCATATGTATGTGTGAAAGCCGAACTTCAACTAGCTTCTTGGGAACCCAAAGTTTCTTTCCAGTAGCAAATTCCACTCCATACATATCAATGGGTATGGCCTAGCTCCAGCTCGGTATTACAGTGAAAACTGCAGGAACTTCAAACCGGCACTAGGAAACAGAGTGAGAAACTAGAGTAAAATTTTCTCCAGCAACTCGTTCACCTTGATATAGATGAACGAACGTCTCTCCGCATGATCAGTTCTGAGAGATAATTCTGCGTGAAAGCCGCACTTCACCTAGCTTGTTGGGAACACAAAGTTTCTTTTCAGATTCCAACACCGCTCCATACATATATATGGGGAGGTACTAGCTCCAAATCGGTTTTACAGTGAAAACTGCAGGAATTCAAACCGGCACTAGGGAAAAGACTTATAAACCAGAGAAAAGTTTCTCCTGCAACCCGTTCCCTTTTTGCTAGATGAACGAACGTCTCTCCACATGCTCAGATGTGAGGCATAAGTGTGTGTGAAAGCCGACCTTCAACTTGCTTGTTGGTAACACAAAGATTCTTTACAGTAGCAAACTCCACTCCATAAATATCTATGGGTTTGGGCTAGCTCCAACTCGGTTTTACAGTGAAAACTGCAGGAACTTCAAACCGGCACTAGGAAACAGACTGAGAATCCAGAGTAAAGTTTCTCCTGAAACCCGTTCCCTTTGTGCTAGATGAACGAACTTCTCTCCACATGCTCAGTTCTGAGACATAAGTGTGTGTGAAAGCCATCCTTCAACTAGCTTGTTGGGAACACAAAGTTTCTTTTCATTTCTAAATTCCACTCCATACATATCTAAGGTTACGGGCTTGCTCCAACTCGGTTTTACAGTGAAAACAGCAGGAACTTCAAACCGGCACTAGGAAAGAGACAGAGAGACCAGAGTAAAATTTCTCCTGCAAACTGTTCCCTTTGTGCTAGATGAACGAACGTCTATCCACATGCTCAGTTCTGAGAGATAAGTGTGTTTCTAAGCCGTCCTTCAGCTAGCTTGTTGGGAACACAAAGTTTCTTTTCAGTGGCAAACCCCACTCTATACATATATATGGTGAGGTACAAGCTCCAACTCGGTTTTACAGTGAAAACTGCAGGAAATTCTAACCGGCACTAGGAAACAGACTGAGAAACCAGTGTAAAAGTTTCTCCTGCAAACCGTTCCCTTGTGCTAGTTGAACGAACGTCTCTCCACATGCTCAGTTCTGAGGCATAAGTGTGTGTGAAAGCCGACCTTCAATTAGCTTGTTGGGAACACAAAGATTCTTTTCAGTAGCTAAATCCACTCCATACATATCTATGGGTTTGGGCTAGCTCCAACTCTGTTTTACAGTGAAAACTGCAGGAACTTCAAACAGGCACTAGGAAACAGACTGAGAAACCAGAGTAAAAGTTTCTCCTGCAACCCTTTCCCTTTGTGCTAGATGAAAAACGTCTCTCCACATGCTCATTTCTGAGAGGTAAGTGTGTGTGAAAGCCGTCCTTCACCTAGCTTGTTAGGAACACAAAGTTTCTTTTCATTAACAAACTCCACTCTATACATATCTATGGGGAAGGTAATAGCTCCAACTCTGTTTTACAGTGAAATCTGCAGGAATTTCAAACCGGCTCTATGAAACACACTGAGAAACCAGTGTAAAATTTTCCCATGCAACCCGTTCCCTTTGTGCTAGATGAACGAACGTCTCTCCACATGCTGAGTTCTGAGATATGTGTGTTTGAATGCCGTACTTCCCATAGCGTGTTGTGAACACAAAGTTTCTTTTCAGTTGCAAACTCCAATCCATACATATGTATGGGTAGGTACAATCTCCAACTCTGTTTTACAGTGAAAACTGCAGGAACTTCAAACCAGCATTAGGTAAAAGACTGAGAAACCAGAATAAAAGTTTCTAATGCAACCCTTTCCCTTAGTACTAGATGAAAGAACTTCTCTACACATGCTCAATTCAGAGAGATAAGTGTGTTTCTAAGCCGTCCTTCACCTAGCTTTTTGGGAACACAAAGATTCTTTTCAGTTGCAAACTCCACTCCATAAATATATATGGGGAGGTACTAGCTCCAACTCTGTTTTACAGTGGATACTGCAGGAATTTCAAAACGTCTCTACTAAACAGACTGAGAAAACAAAATAAATGTTTCTCCTGGAACCCATTCCCTTTTTGCTAGATGAACGAAAGTCTCTCCACATGCTCATTTCTGAGGGATAAATTTGTGTGAAAGCCGTCCTTCAACTCGATTGTTGGGAACACAAAGTTTCTATTAATTTGCAAACTCAACTCCATACATATATATGGGGAGGTTCTCCCACCAACTCGGTTTTCACATGAAAATTGCAGGAAATTCAAACCGGCACTAGGAAACAGACTGAGAAACCAGAGTAAAAATTTCTCCTGCAAACCTTTCCCTTTGTGCTAGATGAACGAACCTCTCTCCACATGCTCATTTCTGAGAGATATGTCTGTGTGAAAGCCGTCCTTCAATTACCTTGTTGGGAACACAAATTTTCTTTTCATTTGCAAACTCCACTCCATACATATCTATGGGTTTGGGCTAGATCCAACTCGGTTTTACAGTGAAAACTGCAGGAAGTTCAAACCGGCACTAGGAAACAGACTGAGAAACCAGAGTAAAAGTTTCTCCTGCAACCCGTTCCCTTTGTGCTAGATGAACGAACGTCTTTCCACATGCTCATTTCTGAGACATAAATGTGTGTGAAAGCCGAACTTCACCTAGCTTGTTGGGAACACAAAGTTTCTTTTCAGTTGCAAACTCCACTCCATACATATCTAAGGTTATGGGCTTGCTCCAACTCGGTTTTACAGTGAAAACAGCAGGAACTTCAAACCGGCACTAGGAAAGAGACTGAGAGACCAGAGTAAAATTTCTCCTGCAAACTGTTCCCTTTGTTCTAGATGAACGAACGTCTATCCACATGCTCAGTTCTGAGAGATAAGTGTGTTTCTAAGCCGTCCTTCAGCTAGCTTGTTGGGAACACAAAGTTTCTTTTCAGTGGCAAACTCCACTCTATACATATATATGGTGAGGTACAAGCTCCGACTCGGTTTTACAGTGAAAACTGCAGGAAATTCTAACCAGCACTAGGAAACAGACTGAGAAACCAGTGTAAAAGTTTCTCCTGCAAACCGTTCCCTTGTGCTAGTTGAACGAACGTCTCTCCACATGCTCAGTTCTGAGGCATAAGTGTGTGTGAAAGCCGACCTTCACTTAGCTTGTTGGGAACACAAAGATTCTTTTCAGTAGCAAACTCCACTCCATACATATCTATGGGTTTCGGCTAGCTCCAACTCTGTTTTACAGTGAAAACTGCAGGAACTTCAAACCGGCACTAGGAAACAGACTGAGAAACCAGCGTAAAATTTCTACTGCAACCGTTCCATTTGTGCTAGATGAACGAACGTCTCTCCACATGCTCAGTTCTGAGATATGTGTGTGTGAATGCCGTACTTCCCATAGCGTGTTGTGAACACAAAGTTTCTTTTCAGTTGCAAACTCCAATCCATACATATGTATGGGTAGGTACACTCTCCAACTCTGTTTTACAGTGAAAACTGCAGGAACTTCAAACCGGCATTAGGTAAAAGAATGAGAAACCAGAGTAAAAGTTTCTAATGCAACCCTTTCCCTTAGTACTAGATGAAAGAACTTCTCTACACATGCTCAATTCAGAGAGATAAGTGTGTTTCTAAGCCGTCCTTCACCTAGCTTTTTGGGAACACAAAGATTCTTTTCAGTTGCAAACTCCACTCCATAAATATATATGGGGAGGTACTAGCTCCAACTCTGTTTTACAGTGAATACTGCAGGAATTTCAAAACGTCTCTACTAAACAGACTGAGAAAACAAAATAAATGTTTCTCCTGGAACCCATTCCATTTTTGCTAGATGAACGAAAGTCTCTCCACATGCTCATTTCTGAGGGATAAGTTTGTGTGAATGCCGTCCTTCAACTCGATTGTTGGGAACACAAAGTTTCTATTAATTTGCAAACTCAACTCCATACATATATATGGGGAGGTTCTCCCACCAACTCGGTTTTCACATGAAAATTGCAGGAAATTCAAACCGGCACTAGGAAACAGACTGAGAAACCAGAGTAAAAATTTCTCCTGCAAACCTTTCCCTTTGTGCTAGATGAACGAACCTCTCTCCACATGCTCATTTCTGAGAGATATGTCTGTGTGAAAGCCGTCCTTCAATTACCTTGTTGGGAACACAAATTTTCTTTTCATTTGCAAACTCCACTCCATACATATCTATGGGTTTGGGCTAGATCCAACTCGGTTTTACAGTGAAAAACTGCAGGAAGTTCAAACCGGCACTAGGAAACAGACAGAGAAACCAGAGTAAAAGTTTCTCCTGCAACCCGTTCCCTTTGTGCTAGATGAACGAACGTCTTTCCACATGCTCATTTCTGAGACATAAATGTGTGTGAAAGCCGAACTTCACCTAGCTTGTTGGGAACACAAAGTTTCTTTTCAGTTGCAAACTCCACTCCATACATATCTAAGGTTATGGGCTTGCTCCAACTCGGTTTTACAGTGAAAACAGCAGGAACTTCAAACCGGCACTAGGAAAGAGACTGAGAGACCAGAGTAAAATTTCTCCTGCAAACTGTTCCCTTTGTTCTAGATGAACGAACGTCTATCCACATGCTCAGTTCTGAGAGATAAGTGTGTTTCTAAGCCGTCCTTCAGCTAGCTTGTTGGGAACACAAAGTTTCTTTTCAGTGGCAAACTCCACTCTATACATATATATGGTGAGGTACAAGCTCCGACTCGGTTTTACAGTGAAAACTGCAGGAAATTCTAACCAGCACTAGGAAACAGACTGAGAAACCAGTGTAAAAGTTTCTCCTGCAAACCGTTCCCTTGTGCTAGTTGAACGAACGTCTCTCCACATGCTCAGTTCTGAGGCATAAGTGTGTGTGAAAGCCGACCTTCACTTAGCTTGTTGGGAACACAAAGATTCTTTTCAGTAGCAAACTCCACTCCATACATATCTATGGGTTTCGGCTAGCTCCAACTCTGTTTTACAGTGAAAACTGCAGGAACTTCAAACCGGCACTAGGAAACAGACTGAGAAACCAGCGTAAAATTTCTACTGCAACCGTTCCATTTGTGCTAGATGAACGAACGTCTCTCCACATGCTCAGTTCTGAGATATGTGTGTGTGAATGCCGTACTTCCCATAGCGTGTTGTGAACACAAAGTTTCTTTTCAGTTGCAAACTCCAATCCATACATATGTATGGGTAGGTACACTCTCCAACTCTGTTTTACAGTGAAAACTGCAGGAACTTCAAACCGGCATTAGGTAAAAGAATGAGAAACCAGAGTAAAAGTTTCTAATGCAACCCTTTCCCTTAGTACTAGATGAAAGAACTTCTCTACACATGCTCAATTCAGAGAGATAAGTGTGTTTCTAAGCCGTCCTTCACCTAGCTTTTTGGGAACACAAAGATTCTTTTCAGTTGCAAACTCCACTCCATAAATATATATGGGGAGGTACTAGCTCCAACTCTGTTTTACAGTGAATACTGCAGGAATTTCAAAACGTCTCTACTAAACAGACTGAGAAAACAAAATAAATGTTTCTCCTGGAACCCATTCCATTTTTGCTAGATGAACGAAAGTCTCTCCACATGCTCATTTCTGAGGGATAAGTTTGTGTGAATGCCGTCCTTCAACTCGATTGTTGGGAACACAAAGTTTCTATTAATTTGCAAACTCAACTCCATACATATATATGGGGAGGTTCTCCCACCAACTCGGTTTTCACATGAAAATTGCAGGAAATTCAAACCGGCACTAGGAAACAGACTGAGAAACCAGAGTAAAAATTTCTCCTGCAAACCTTTCCCTTTGTGCTAGATGAACGAACCTCTCTCCACATGCTCATTTCTGAGAGATATGTCTGTGTGAAAGCCGTCCTTCACTTACCTTGTTGGGAACACAAATTTTCTTTTCATTTGCAAACTCCACTCCATACATATCTATGGGTTTGGGCTAGATCCAACTCGGTTTTACAGTGAAAACTGCAGGAAGTTCAAACCGGCACTAGGAAACAGACAGAGAAACCAGAGTAAAAGTTTCTCCTGCAACCCGTTCCCTTTGGGCTAGATGAACGAACGTCTTTCCACATGCTCATTTCTGAGACATAAATGTGTGTGAAAGCCGAACTTCACCTAGCTTGTTGGGAACACAAAGTTTCTTTTCAGTTGCAAACTCCACTCCATACATATCTAAGGTTATGGGCTTGCTCCAACTCGGTTTTACAGTGAAAACAGCAGGAACTTCAAACCGGCACTAGGAAAGAGACTGAGAGACCAGAGTAAAATTTCTCCTGCAAACTGTTCCCTTTGTTCTAGATGAACGAACGTCTATCCACATGCTCAGTTCTGAGAGATAAGTGTGTTTCTAAGCCGTCCTTCAGCTAGCTTGTTGGGAACACAAAGTTTCTTTTCAGTGGCAAACTCCACTCTATACATATATATGGTGAGGTACAAGCTCCAACTCGGTTTTACAGTGAAAACTGCAGGAAATTCTAACCAGCACTAGGAAACAGACTGAGAAACCAGTGTAAAAGTTTCTCCTGCAAACCGTTCCCTTGTGCTAGTTGAACAAACGTCTCTCCACATGCTCAGTTCTGAGGCATAAGTGTGTGTGAAAGCCGACCTTCACTTAGCTTGTTGGGAACACAAAGATTCTTTTCAGTAGCAAACTCCACTCCATACATATCTATGGGTTTCGGCTAGCTCCATCTCTGTTTTACAGTGAAAACTGCAGGAACTTCAAACCGGCACTAGGAAACAGACTGAGAAACCAGCGTAAAATTTCTACTGCAACCGTTCCATTTGTGCTAGATGAACGAACGTCTCTCCACATGCTCAGTTCTGAGATATGTGTGTGTGAATGCCGTACTTCCCATAGCGTGTTGTGAACACAAAGTTTCTTTTCAGTTGCAAACTCCAATCCATACATATGTATGGGTAGGTACACTCTCCAACTCTGTTTTACAGTGAAAACTGCAGGAACTTCAAACCGGCATTAGGTAAAAGAATGAGAAACCAGAGTAAAAGTTTCTAATGCAACCCTTTCCCTTAGTACTAGATGAAAGAACTTCTCTACACATGCTCAATTCAGAGAGATAAGTGTGTTTCTAAGCCGTCCTTCACCTAGCTTTTTGGGAACACAAAGATTCTTTTCAGTTGCAAACTCCACTCCATAAATATATATGGGGAGGTACTAGCTCCAACTCTGTTTTACAGTGAATACTGCAGGAATTTCAAAACGTCTCTACTAAACAGACTGAGAAAACAAAATAAATGTTTCTCCTGGAACCCATTCCATTTTTGCTAGATGAACGAAAGTCTCTCCACATGCTCATTTCTGAGGGATAAGTTTGTGTGAATGCCGTCCTTCAACTCGATTGTTGGGAACACAAAGTTTCTATTAATTTGCAAACTCAACTCCATACATATATATGGGGAGGTTCTCCCACCAACTCGGTTTTCACATGAAAATTGCAGGAAATTCAAACCGGCACAAGGAAACAGACTGAGAAACCAGAGTAAAAATTTCTCCTGCAAACCTTTCCCTTTGTGCTAGATGAACGAACCTCTCTCCACATGCTCATTTCTGAGAGATATGTCTGTGTGAAAGCCGTCCTTCACTTACCTTGTTGGGAACACAAATTTTCTTTTCATTTGCAAACTCCACTCCATACATATCTATGGGTTTGGGCTACATCCAACTCGGTTTTACAGTGAAAACTGCAGGAAGTTCAAAACGGCACTAGGAAACAGACTGAGAAACCAGAGTAAAAGTTTCTCCTGCAACCCGTTCCCTTTGTGCTAGATGAACGAACGTCTCTCCACATGCTCATTTCTGAGACATAAATGTGTGTGAAAGCCGAACTTCACCTAGCTTGTTGGGAACACAAAGTTTCTTTTCAGTTGCAAACTCCACTCCATACATATATATGGGGAGGTACTAGCTCCAACTAAATTTTACAGTGAAAACTGCAGGAATTTCAAACCGTCACTAGGAAACAGACTGTGAAACCAGAGTAAAAGTTTCTCCTGTAACCCGTTCCCATTGTGTAGATGAACGAACGTCTATCCACATGCTCATTTCTGAGAGATATGTGTGTGTGAAAGCCATACTTGGAATAGCATGTTGAGTATCCAAAATTACTTTTCAGTTGTAAAATCCACTCCATTCATATACATGGGGAGGTACTAGCTCCAACTATGTTTTACATTGAAACTGCAGGAAATTCAAACAGGCACTAGGAAAGAGACTGAGAAACCAGAGTAAATTTTTCTTATGCAACCCGTTCTTTGGGCTAGATGAACGAACGTCTCTCCACATGCTCAATTCTGAGACATAAGTGTATGTGAAAGCCGTCCTTCACCTAGCTTGTTGGGAACACAAATTTTTTTTAGTTGCAAACTCCAATCCATACATATATATGGGGAGGCACTAGCTCCAAATCGATTTTACAGTGAAAACTGCAGGAAATTCAAACCGGCACTAGGAAAGAGACTGAGAAACCAGAGTAAAAGTTTCACCTGCAACCCGTTCCCTTTGTGCTAGATGAACGTACGTCTCTCCACATGCTCAGTTCTGAGACATAAGTGTGTGTGAAAGCCGTCCTTCAACCTGCTTGTTGGGAACACAAAGTTTCTTTTCATTTGCAAACTCCACTCCATACATATATATGGCTATGGTCTAGCTCCAACTCGATTTTACAGTGAAAACTGCAGGAAGTTCAAACCGGCACTAGGAAACAGACTGAGAAACCAGAGTAAAAGTTTCTCCTGCAACCTGTTCCCTTTCTGTACATGAACGAAAGTCTCCACATGCTCAATTCTGAGAGATCATTGTGTTGAAAGCCGTCCTTCACCTAGCTTGTTGGGAACACAAAGTTTCTTTTCAGTTGCAAACACCACTCCATACATTATATGGGGATGGTACTAGCTACAAATCTGTTTTACAGTGAAAACTGCGGGAAATATAAACCGGCTCTAGGAAACAGACTGAGAAACCAGAGTAAAAGTTTCTCCTGCAAACCGTTCCCTTTGTGATAGATGAACGAAAGTCTCTCCACATGCTCAGTTCTCATTCATATATATGTGTGAAAGCCGAACTTCACCTAGCTTCTTGGGAACCCAAAGTTTCTTTTCAGTAGCAAATTCCACTCCATACATATCAATGGGTATGGGCTAGCTCCAGCTCGGTATTACAGTGAAAACTGCAGGAATTTCAAACCGGCACTGGGAAACAGACTGAGAATCCAGAGTATAGTTTCTCTTGAAACCCGTTCCTTTTGTGCTAGATGAACGAACTTCTCTCCACATGCTAAGTTCTGAGAGATAATTTTGTGTGAAAGCCGTTCTTCACCTAGCTTGATGGGAACACAAATTTTCTTTTCAGTATCCAACTCAGCTCCATAAATATATATGGGGAGGTAATAGCTCCAAATCGGTTTTTCAGTGAAAACTGCAGGAATTCAAACTTTCACTAGGAAACAGACTGAGAAACCAGAGTAAAAGTTTCTCCTGCAAACCGTTCCCTTCTGCTAGATGAACGAACGTCTCTCCACATGCTCAGTTCTGAGGCATAAGTGTGTGTGAAAGCCGAACTTCACATAGCGTGTTGGGAACACAAGGATTCTTTTCAGTAGCAAACTCCACTCCATACATATCTATGGGTTTGGGCTAGCTCCAACTCGGTTTTACAGTGAAAAATGCAGGAACTTCAAACTGGCACCCAGGAAACAGACTGAGAATCCAGAGTAAAATTTCTCCTGCAACCCGTTCCCATTGTGCTAGATGAAAGAACGTCTCTCCACATGCTCAGTTCTGAGAGGTAAGTGTGTGTGAAAGCCGTCCTTCAAAAAGCTTGTTGGGAACACAAATTTCTTTTCAGTTGCAAATCCCAATCCATACATATCTATGGGTATGGACTATCTCCAACTCGGTATTACAGTGAAAACAGCAGGAACTTCAAACCGGCACTAGAAAACAAACTGAGAATCCAGGGTAATAGTTTCCCCTGCAACACGTTCCCTTTGTGATAGAAGAACGAACGTCTCTCCACATGCACTATTCTGAGAGATAAGTGTGTTTTAAAGCCGTCTTTCAACTAGCTTGTTGGGAACACAAAGTTTCTTTTCAGATGCAAAATACGTTCCATTCATATATATGGGGAGGTACAAACTCCAACTCGGTTTTATAGTGAAAACTGATGGAAATTCAAACTGGCACTAGGAAACATACTGAGAAACCAGAGTAAAAGTTTTTCCTGCAACCCGTTGCCATTTTGCTAGATGAACGAACGTCTCTCCACATGCTCAGTTGTGAGATATAAGTGTGAGTGAAAGCCGCCTTAACCTAGCTTGTTGGGAACACAAAGTTTCTTTTAAGTTGCAAACTCCAATCCATACATATCTATGGGTAAGGGCTAGATCCAACTCGGTTTTACAGTGAAAACTGCAGGAACTTCAAACCGGCACTAGTAAACAGACTGAGAATCCAGAGTAAATGTATCTCCTGCAACCCGTTCCCTTTGTGTTAGATGAACGAACGTCTCTCCACATGCTAAGTTCTGAGAGATAATTTTGTGTGAAAGCCGAACTTCACATAGCTTGTTGGGAACACAAATTTTCTTTTCAGTTGCAAACTCAAGTCCATACATATATATGGGGAAGTACTAGCTCCAAATCGGTCTTACAATGGAAACTGCAGGAATTTCAAACCGGCACTAGGAAACAGACTTAGAAACCAGAGTAAAAGTTTCTCCTGCAACCAGTTCCCTTTGTGCTAGATGAACGAACTTCTCTACACATGCTCAGATCTGACAGATAAGTGTGTTAAAGCAGTCCTTCACATAGCTTGTTGGGAACACAATGATTCTTTTAAGTTGCAAACTCCAATCCATACATATCTATGATTGGGGACTAGCTCCAACTCGGCTTTACAGTGATAACTGCAGGAACTTCAAACCGGCACTAGAAAAAAGACTGAGAATCCAGAGTAAAAATTTCTCCTGTAAAACGTTCCCATTGTGATAGATGAACGAACGTCTCTCCACATGCTCAGTTCTGAGAGATATGTGTCTGTGAAAGCGTGCTTCACCTAGATTGTTGGGAACACAAAGTTTATTTTCAGTTGCATACTCCACTCCATACATATTTATGGGGATGTAATAGCTCCAAATCTGTTTTACAGTGAAAACTGCAGGAAGATCAACCTGGCACTAGGAAACAGACTGAGAAACCAGAGTAAAAGTTCCTCCTGCAACCCGTTCCCTTTGTGCAAGAGGAACAAACGTCTCTCCACATGCTAAGTTCTGAGAGATAAGTGTGTGTGAATGACATCCTTCACATAGCATGTTGGGAACACAAAGATTCTTTTCAGTTGCAAACTCCACTCCATACATATATATGGGTAGATACTATCTCCAACTCGGTTTCACAGTGAAAACTGCAGGAATTTCAAACCGGCTGTAGGAAACAGACTGAGAAACCAGAGTAATAGTTTCTCCTGCAAACCCGTTCCCTTTGTGCTAGGTGAACTGAACGTCTCTCCACATGCTCAGTTCTGAGAGATATATCTGTGTGAAAACCGTCCTTAAACTATCTTGTTGGGAACACAAAGTTTCTATTTATTTGCAAATTCCACTCCATACAGATATATGGGAGGTACTAGCTCCAACTCGCTTTTACAGTTATAACTCAGGAACTTCAAACCGACACTAGAATGCAGACTGAGAAACCAGAGTAAAAGTTTCTCATGCAAACCGTTCCCATTGTGCTAGATGAACGAACGTCTCTCCACATGCTCAATTCTGAGAGATAAGTGTGTTTGAATGCCGTCCTTCACCTAGGACTGTTGGGAACACAAAGTTTCTTTTCAGTTGGAAACTACACTCAATACATATATATGGGGCAGTACTAGCTCCAACTCGGCTTTACAGTGAAAACTGCAGGAACTTCCAACCGGCACTAAGAAACAGCCTGATAAACAGGAGTAAAAGTTTGCCTGCAAAACGTTCCCTTTGTGGTAGATGAACGAACGTCTCTCCACATGCTCAGTTCTGAGAGATAAGTCTGTGTGAAAGCCGTCCATCACCTATCTTGTTGGGAACACAAAGTTTCTTTTCAGGTGCAAACTCCGCTCCATACATATATATGGGGAAGTACTAGCTCCAACACGGTTTTACAGTGAAAACTGCAGGAATTTCAAAACGGCACTAGGAACAGACCTTAGAACCTGAGTAAAAGATTCTCCTGCAATCAGTTCCCTTTGTGCTAGATGACCGAACTTCTCTACATATGCTCAGATCTGAGAGATAATTGTGTTAAAGCAGTCCTTCACATAGCTTGTTGGGAACACAATGTTTCTTTTAAGTTGCAGACTCCAATCCATACATATCTATGATTAGGTAGTAGCTCCAAATCGATTTTACTGTGAAAACTGCAGGAACTTCAAACCGGCACTAGAAAACAGACTGAGAAACCAGAGTAAAAATTTCTCCTGTAACACGTTCCCTGGTGATAGATGAACTAACGTCTCTCAACATGCTCAATTCTGAGAGATATTTGTCTTTGAAAGCCGTGCTAAACCTAGCTTGTTAAAACACAAAGTTTATTTTCAGTTGCAAACTGCACTCCATACATATATATGGGGAGGAAATAGCCTCAAAATCGTTTTTACAGTGAAAACTAAAGGAACTTCAAACCGGCACTAGGAAACAGTCTGTGAAACCAGAGTAAACTTTCACCTGCAAACCGTTCCCTTTTTGCTAGTGAACGAACGTCTCTCCACATGCTCAGTTCTGAGAGATAAGTGTGTGTGAAAGACATCTTTCACATAGCATGTTGGGAACACAAAGATTCTTTTCAGTAGCCAACTCCACTCCATACATATCAATGGTTATGGGCTAGCTCCAAAACCGTTTTACAGTGAAAACTGCAGGAACTTCAAACCGGCACTAGGAAACATACTGAGAAACCAGAGTAAAAGTTTCTCCTGCAACCCGTTCCCTTTGTGCTAGATGAACGAACGTCTTTCCACATGCTCATTTCTGAGACATAAATGTGTGTGAAAGCCGAACTTCACCTAGCTTGTTGGGAACACAAAGTTTCTTTTCAGTGGCAAACTCCACTCTATACATATATATGGTGAGGTACAAGCTCCAACTCGGTTTTACAGTGAAAACTGCAGGAAATTCTAACCGGCACTAGGAAACAGACTGAGAAACCAGTGTAAAAGTTTCTCCTGCAAACCGTTCCCTTTGTGCTAGTTGAACGAACGTCTCTCCACATGCTCAGTTCTGAGGCATAAGTGTGTGTGAAAGCCGACCTTCACTTAGCTTGTTGGGAACACAAAGATTCTTTTCAGTAGGCAAACTCCACCCCATACATATCTATGGTTTCGGCTAGCTCCAACTCTGTTTTACAGTGAAAACTGCAGGAACTTCAAACCGGCACTAGGAAACAGACTGAGAAACCAGCGTAAAATTTCTACTGCAACCGTTCCATTTGTGCTAGATGAACGAACGTCTCTCCACATGCTCAGTTCTGAGATATGTGTGTGTGAATGCCGTACTTCCCATAGCGTGTTGTGAACACAAGTTTCTTTTCAGTTGCAAACTCCAATCCATACATATGTATGGGTAGGTACACTCTCCAACTCTGTTTTACAGTGAAAACTGCAGGAACTTCAAACCGGCATTAGGTAAAAGAATGAGAAACCAGAGTAAAAGTTTCTAATGCAACCCTTTCCCTAGTACTAGATGAAAGAACTTCTCTACACATGCTCAATTCAGAGAGATAAGTGTGTTTCTAAGCCGTCCTTCACCTAGCTTTTGGGAACACAAGATTCTTTTCAGTTGCAAACTCCACTCCATAAATATATATGGGGAGGTACTAGCTCCAACTCTGTTTTACAGTGAATACTGCAGGAATTTCAAAACGTCTCTACTAAACAGACTGAGAAAACAAATAAATGTTCTCCTGGAACCCATTCCATTTTTGCTAGATGAACGAAAGTCTCTCCACATGCTCATTTCTGAGGGATAAGTTTGTGTGAAAGCCGTCCTTCAACTCGATTGTTGGGAACACAAAGTTTCTATTAATTTGCAAACTCAACTCCATACATATATATGGGGAGGTTCTCCCACCAACTCGGTTTTCACATGAAAATTGCAGGAAATTCAAACCGGCAACAAGGAAACAGACTGAGAAACCAGAGTAAAAATTTCTCCTGCAAACCTTTCCCTTTGTGCTAGATGACGAACCTCTCTCCACATGCTCATTTCTGAGAGATATGTCTGTGTGAAAGCCGTCCTTCACTTACCTTGTTGGGAACACAAATTTTCTTTTCATTTGCAAACTCCACTCCATACATATCTATGGGTTTGGGCTACATCCAACTCGGTTTTACAGTGAAAACTGCAGGAAGTTCAAACCGGCACTAGGAAACAGACTGAGAAACCAGAGTAAAAGTTTCTCCTGCAACCCGTTCCCCTTTGTGCTAGATGAACGAACGTCTCTCCACATGCTCATTTCTGAGACATAAATGTGTGTGAAAGCCGAACTTCACCTAGCTTGTTGGGAACACAAAGTTTCTTTTCAGTTGCAAACTCCACTCCATACATATATATGGGAGGTACTAGCTCCAACTAAATTTTACAGTGAAAACTGCAGGAATTTCAAACCGTCACTAGGAAACAGACTGTGAAACCAGAGTAAAAGTTTCTCCTGTAACCCGTTCCCATTCTGTAGATGAACGAACGTCTATCCACATGCTCATTTCTGAGAGATATGTGTGTGTGAAAGCCATACTTGAAATAGCATGTTGAGTATCCAAAATTACTTTCAGTTGTAAAATCCACTCCATTCATATACATGGGGAGGGTACTAGCTCCAACTATGTTTTACATTGAAACTGCAGGAAATTCAAACAGGCACTAGGAAAGAGACTGAGAAACCAGAGTAAATTTTTCTTATGCAACCCGTTCTTTGGGCTAGATGACGAACGTCTCTCCACATGCTCATTCTGAGACATAAGTGTAATGTGAAAGCCGTCCTTCACCTAGCTTGTTGGGAACACAAATTTTTTTTTAGTTGCAAACTCCAATCCATACATATATATGGGGGAGGTACTAGCTCCAACTCCATTTTACAGTGAAACTGCAGGAAATTCAAACCGGCACTAGGAAAGAGACTGAGAAACCAGAGTAAAAGTTTCACCTGCAACCCGTTCCCTTTGTGCTAGATGAACGAACGTCTCTCCACATGCTCAGTTCTGAGACATAAGTGTGTGTGAAGCCGTCCTTCAACCTGCTTGTTGAGAACACAAAGTTCCTTTCATTTGCAAACTCCACTCCATACATATTATGGCTATGGTCTAGCTCCCAACTCGATTTTACAGTGAAAACTGCAGGAAGTTCAAACGGCACTAGGAAACAGACTGAGAAACCAGAGTAAAAGTTTCTCCTGCAACCTGTTCCCTTTCTGTACATGACGAAAGTCTCCACATGCTCAATTCTGAGAGATCATTGTGTTTGAAAGCCGCCTTCACCTAGCTTGTTGGGAAACACAAAGTTTCTTTTCAGTTGCAAACACCACTCCATACATATATATGGGGAGGTACTAGCTACAAATCTGTTTTACAGTGAAAACTGCGGGAAATACAACCGGCTCTAGGAAACAGACTGAGAAACCAGAAGTAAAAGTTTCTCCTGCAAACCGTTCCCTTTGTGATAGAATGAACGAAGTCTCCTCACATGCTCAGTTCTCATTCATATATATGTGTGAAAAGCCGAACTTCACCTAGCTTCTTGGGAACCCAAAGTTTCTTTTCAGTAGCAAATTCCACTCCATACATATCAATGGGTATGGCTAGCTCAGCTCGGTATTACAGTGAAAACTGCAGGAACTTTCAAACCGGCACTAGGGAAAACAGACTGAGAATCCAGAGTATAGTTTCTCTTGAAACCCGTTCCTTTTGTGATAGATGAACGAACTTCTCTCCACATGCTAAGTTCTGAGAGATAATTTTGTGTGAAAGCCGTTCTTCACCTAGCTTGATGGGAACACAAATTTTCTTTTCAGTATCCAACTCAGCTCCATAAATATATATGGGGAGGTAATAGCTCCAAATCGGTTTTTCAGTGAAAACTGCAGGAATTCAAACTTTCACTAGGGAAAACAGACTGAGAAACCAGAGTAAAAGTTTCTCCTGCAAACCGTTCCCTTCTGCTAGATGAACGAACGTCTCTCCACATGCTCAGTTCTGAGGCATAAGTGTGTGTGAAAGCCGAACTTCACATAGCGTGTTGGGAAACAAGGATTCTTTTCAGTAGCAAACTCCACTCCATACATATCTATGGGTTTGGGCTAGCTCAACTCGGTTTTACAGTGAAAAATGCAGGAACTTCAAACTGGCACCAGGAAACAGACTGAGAATCCAGAGTAAATTTCTCCTGCAAACCCGTTTCCCATTGTGCTAGATGAAAGAACGTCTCTCCACATGCTCAGTTCTGAGAGGTAAGTGTGTGTGAAAGCCGTCCTTCAAAAAGCTTGTTGGGAACACAAATTTCTTTTCAGTTGCAAATCCCAATCCATACATATCTATGGGTATGGACTATCTCCAACTCGGTATTACAGTGAAAACAGCAGGAACTTCAAACCGGCACTAGAAAACAAACTGAGAATCCAGGGTAATAGTTTCCCCTGCAACACGTTCCCTTTGTGATAGAAGAACGACGTCTCTCCACATGCACTATTCTGAGAGATAATTGTGTTTTAAAGCCGTCTTTCAACTAGCTTGTTGGGAACACAAAGTTTCTTTTCAGATGCAAAATACGTTCCATTCATATTATGGGGAGGTACAAACTCCAACTCGGTTTTATAGTGAAAACTGATGGAAATTCAAACTGGCACTAGGAAACATACTGAGAAACCAGAGTAAAAGTTTTTCCTGCAACCGTTGCCATTTTGCTAGATGAACGAACGTCTCTCCACATGCTCAGTTGTGAGATATAAGTGTGAGTGAAAGCCGTCCTTCACCTAGCTTGTTGGGAACACAAAGTTTCTTTTAAGTTGCAAACTCCAATCCATACATATCTATGGGTAAGGGCTAGATCCAACTCGGTTTTACAGTGAAAACTGCAGGAACTTCAAACCGGCACTAGTAAACAGACTGAGAATCCAGAGTAAATGTATCTCCTGCAACCTGTTCCCTTTGTGTTAGATGAACGAACGTCTCTCCACATGCTAAGTTCTGAGAGATAAGTTGTGTGAAAGCCGAACTTCACATAGCTTGTTGGGAACACAAATTTTCTTTTCAGTTGCAAACTCAAGTCCATACATAATATGGGGAAGTACTAGCTCCAAATCGGTCTTACAATGGAAACTGCAGGAATTTCAAACCGGCACTAGGAAACAGACTTAGAAACCAGAGTAAAAGTTTCTCCTGCAACCAGTTTCCCTTTGTGCTAGATGAACGAACTTCTCTACACATGCTCAATCTGACAGATAAGTGTGTTAAAGCAGTCCTTCACATAGCTTGTTGGGAACACAATGATTCTTTTAAGTTTGCAAACTCCATTCCATACATATCTATGATTGGGGACTAGCTCCAACTCGGCTTTACAGTGATAACTGCAGGAAATTCAAAACCGCACTAGAAAAAGACTGAGAATCCAGAGTAAAAATTTCTCCTGTAAAACGTTTCCCATTGTGATAGATGAACGAACGTCTCTCCACATGCTCAGTTCTGAGAGATATGTGTCTGTAAAGCCGTGCTTCACCTAGATTGTTGGGAACACAAAGTTTATTTTCAGTTGCATACTCCACTCCATACATATTTATGGGGATGTAATAGCTCCAAATCTGTTTTACAGTGAAACTGCAGGAAGATCAACCTGGCACTAGGAAACAGACTGAGAAACCAGAGTAAAAGTTCCTCCTGCAACCCGTTCCCTTGTGCAAGATGAACAAACGTCTCTCCACATGCTAAGTTCTGAGAGATAAGTGGTGTGAATGACATCCTCACTAGCATGTTGGGAACACAAAGATTCTTTTCAGTTGCAAACTCCACTCCATACATATATTGGGTAGATACTATATCCAACTCGGTTTCACAGTGAAAACTGCAGGAATTTCAAACGGCTGTAGGAAACAGACTGAGAACCAGAGTAATAGTTTCTCCTGCAACCGTTCCCTTTGTGCTAGGTGAATGAACGTCTCTCCACATGCTCAGTTCTGAGATATATCTGTGTGAAAACGTCCTTAAACTATCTTGTTGGGAACACAAAGTTTCTATTTATTTGCAAATTCCACTCCATACAGATATATGGGAAGGTACTAGCTCCACTACTCGCTTTTACAGTTATAACTCAGGAACTTCAAACCGACACTATGCAGACTGAGAAACCAGAGTAAAAGTTTCTCATGCAAACCGTTCCCTTTGTGCTAGTGAACGAACGTCTCTCCACATGCTCAGTTCTGAGAGATAAGTGTGTGAATGACATCTTTCACTAGCATGTTGGGAACACAAAGATTCTTTTCAGTAGCAAACTCCACTCCATACATATCTATGGGTATGTGCTAGCTCCAACTCGGTTTACAGTGAAACATGCAGGAACTTCAAACCGCACTAGAAACAGTGAGAATCCAGAGTACAAAGTTTCTCCTGCAAACGTTACATTTGTGAGAGATAAGAACGTCTCCCACATGCTCAGTTCTGAGAGATATGTCTGTGTGAAAGCCGTCCTTCACCTACTTGTTGGGAACACAAAGTTTCCTATTCATTTGCAAACTCCACTCCATACATATATATGGGCAGGTA
>NW_022587753.1:0-70170 GCF_009834535.1 Camelus ferus
GTCCTTCACCTAGGTTTTTGGAAAACACAATGTTTTTTTCAGTTGCAAACTCCACTCCATACATGCTATATTGGGAGGTAATACCTCCAACTCGGTTTTTAAAGTGAAACTGCAGTAACTTCAAACCGGAACTAGGAAACACACTGAGAAACCACAGTAAAAGTTTCTCCTGCAACCCGTTCCCTTTGTGCTAGATGAACGAACGTCTCTACCACATGCTCAGTTCTGAGAGATAAGTGTGTGTGAAAGCCGTCCTTACATAGCTGTTGGGAATAAGAAAGTTTCTTTCAGTTGCAAACTCCTATCCTTACCATATAAGGGGAGTTACCAGATCCAACACGGTACACAGTGAAAACAGCAGGACCTTCAAACCTGGCAATAGGAAACACACTGAGAAAACCAGAGTTAAGTTTCTCCTGCAACCGGTTCCCTTTGTGCTAGATGAACGAACGTCTCTCCACATGCTCCGTTCTGAGAGATAAGTGTGTGTGAAAGCCGTCCTTCACATAGCTTGTTGGGAAAAGAAAGTTTCTTTCATTTGCAAACTCCTATCCTTACATATATATGGGGAGGTACCAGATCCAACACGGTATCACAGTGAAAACTGCAGGAACTTCAAACCGGCAATAGGAAACACACTGAGAAACCAGAGTTAAAGTTTCTCCTGCAACCGGTTCCCTTTGTGCTAGATGAACGAACGTCTCTCCACATGCTCAGTTCTTAGGGATAAGTGTGAGTGAAAGCCGAACTCCAAATATCTTGTTTGGAAAACAAAGTTTCTTTTCAGTTGCAAACTCCACTCCGTACATATACATGGGGAGGTACTAGCTCCAACACGGTTTTACAGTGAAATCTGCAGGAATTTCAAACCTGCACTATGAAACACACTGAGAAACCAGAGTAAAACTTTCTCCTGCTACCCGTTCCCATTGTGCTAGATGAACGAACATCTCTACACATGCTGTGTTCTCAGAAATCAGTGCGTGTGAAAGCCGTCCTTCACCTAGCTTGTTGGGGACACAAATTTCTTTTCAGTTGCAAACTCCAACCTTCAACACTATATGGTGAGTTATCTAGCTTCCAACTACGAGTTTTTACAGTCTATTAAATGCAAGGAAGCTTCAAATCCGGCTCTAGAAACAGACCATGAGCAGAACCAGAGTAAAATGTGTCTCCTGCTACCTGTTTTCCCTTTGTGCTAGATGAAGCAACGTACTCTCCACAACATGATTCAGTTTCTGACAGACTAGTGTGCTGTGAAAGCCCGTCCTTCACCTGAGCTTCGTTGGAAACCAAAGTTTCTTTCACGTGCAAACATCCCCATCCTATAACAATATATATGGGAGGTCCTAAGCTCCAACTTCGGTTGTACAGTGAAAATCTGCAGGAACTTCAAACCGGGCACTAGGCAAACACACTGAGAATCAGAGTAAATCTTTCCCCTGCTACCCGTTCCCTTTGTGCTAGATGACGAAAGACACTCCACATGCTCAGTTCTGAGAGATAATTGTGTGTGAAGCTCTATTCACCTTAGCTTATTGGGAACACAAGTTTCTTTTCAGTGGCATACGCCACTCCATACATATATATGGGGAGATACAAGCTCCTACACTGTTTTACCTTGAAAACAGCATGAACATCAAACCGGCACTAGGAAACACACTGAGAAAGCCAGAGTAAAAGTTTCTCCTGCAACCCGTTCCATTTGTGCTAGATGAACGAACGTCTCTCCACATGCTCAGTTCTGAAATGTAACTGTGTGTGAAAGCCGATATTCACCTAGCTTGTTCTGAACTCAAAGTTTCTTTTCAGTTGCAAACATCACTCCATACATATATATGGGGTGGTACTAGCTCCAACTCCGTTTTATAGTGAAAACTGCAGGAACTTCAAACAGGCACTTGGAAAGCACTGGGAAACCAGAGTAAAAATTTCCCTTGCAAACCGTTCCTTTGTGCTAGATGAACCAACGTCTCTCCACATGCTCAGTTCTGAGAGATAATTGTGTGTGAAAGCCGTCCTTCACATAGCTTATTGGGAACACAAAGTTTCCTTTCAGGTGCAAACTCCATTTCAAATATATATATGGGGATGTAATAGCTCCAACTCGGTTTTAAATGATAACTGCAGGAAGATCAAACCGGCATTTGGAAAAACACTGAGAAACCAGAGTAAACATAACTCCTGCAACCCGTTCCCTTTGTGCTAGATGAACGAACGTCTCTCCACATGCTCAGTTCTGAGGGATAAATGTGTGTAAAGCAAAAATTCACCTATCTTATTGGGAACAAAATGTTTCTTTTCAGTTGCAAACTCCACTCCATACATATATATGGGGTGGTACTAGCTCCAACTCGGTTTTATACTGAAAACTGCAGGAACTTCAAACCGGCACTAGGAAACACACTGAGAATCCAGAGTAAAAATTTCCCCTGCAACCCATTCCCTTTGTACTAGATGAACGAACGACTCTCCACATGCTGAGTTCTGAGAGATAAATGTGTGTGAAAGCCGTCCTTCACCTAGCTTGTTGGGAAAAGAAAGTTTCTTTTCAGTTGCAAACTCCAATCCTTACATATATATGGGAGGGTACCAGATCCAACACGGTATCACAGTGAAAACTGCAGTAACTTCATACCGGCAATAGGAAACACACTGAGAAACCAGAGTAAAAGTTTGTCCTGCAACCCGTTCCGTTTGTGCTAGATGAACGAACGTCTCTACACATGCTCAGTTCTGAGGGATAAGTGTGAGTGAAAGCCGAACTTCAAATATCTTGTTTGGAAAACAAAGTTTCTTTTCAGTTGCAAACTCCACTCCGTACATATATATGGGGAGGTCCTAGCTCCCACTCGGTTTTACAGTGAAATCTGCAGGAATTTCAAACCTGCACTAGGAAACACACTGAGAAACCAGAGTAAAACTTTCTCCTGCTACCCGTTCCCTTTGTGCTAGATGAACGAACGTCTCTACACATGCTCTGTTCTCAGAAAACAGTGTGTGTGTAAGCCGTCCTTCACCTAGCTTGTTGGGAACACAAAGTTACTTTTCATTTGCATACGCCACTCCATACATATATATGGGGAGGTACAAGCTCCAAATCTGTTTTACCTTGAAAACAGCAGGAACATCAAACCGGCACTAGGAAACACACTGAGAAAGCCAGAGTAAAAGTTTCCCCTGCAACCCGTTCCCTTTGTGCTGGATGAACGAACTTCTCTCCACATGCTCAGTTCTGATAGAAAGTTTGTTTGAAAGCTCTCCTTCACCTAGTTTTTTGGAACACAATGTTTTTTCAGTTGCAAACTCCACTCCATACATGTATATGGGGAGGTAATACCTCCAACTCGGTTTTAAAGTGAAAACTGCAGGAACTTCAAACCGGCACTAGGAAACACACTGAGAAACCACAGTAAAAGTTTCTCCTGCAACCCATTCCCTTTGTGCTAGATGAACGAACGACTCACCACATGCTCAGTTCTGATAGATAATTGTGTGTGAAAGCCGTCCTTCACATAGCTTGTTGGGAAAAGAAAGTTTCTTTCTGTTGCAAACTCCAATCCTTACATATATATTGGGGAGGTTACCAGATCCAACACGGTATTCACAGTGAAAACTGCAGGAACTTCAAACCGGCAAAAGGAAACACACTGAGAAACCAGAGTAAAAATTTCTCCTGCAAACCCATTCCGTTTGTGCTAGATGAACGAACGACTCTCCACATGCTAAGTTCTGAGATATATAGTGTGTGAAAAGCCGTCCTTCAACTAGCTTTTTGGACACAAAGTTTCTTTTCAGTTGCAAACTACAAACCTTAAATATATATGGGGAGGTATCTAGCTCCACACGGTTTTACAGTGATAACTGCAGGAAGTTCAATCCGGCTCTAGGAACACACTGAGAAACCAGATTAAAAGTGTTTCCTGCAACCCGTCACTTTGTGCTAGATGAACGAACGACTCTCCACATGCTCAGTTCTCACAGATATGTGTGTGTGAAAGCCGTCCTTCACCTAGATTGTTGGAATCACAAGTTTCTTTTCAGTTGCAAACTCCACTCCGTACATATATATGGGGAGGTACTAGCTCCAACTCGGTTTTACAGTGAAATCTGCAGGAACTTCAAACCGGCACTAGGAAACACACTGAGAAAGCCAGAGTAAAAGTTTTCCTGAACCCCATTCCCTTTGTGCTAGATGAATCGAACGTCTCTCCACATGCTGAGTTCTGAGAGATAAGGTGTGTGAAAGCCGTCCTTCACCTAGCTTGTTGGGAAAACAAAGTATCTATTCAGTTGCAAACTCCAATCCTACATATATATGGGGAGTTACCTAGCTCCAACACGGTTTTAACAGTGAAAACTTCCAGAACTTCAAACCGGCACTAGGAAACACACTGAGAAACCAGAGTAAAACTTTCTCCTGCTACCCGTTCCCTTTGTGCTAGATGAACGAACGGACTCTACCACATGCGTCAGTTCTGAGAGAATAATGTGTGTGAAAGCCGTCTACTTCACTTAGCTTATTGGGAACACAAAGTTTCTTTCAGTTGCATACGCCTCTCCATACATATATATGGGGAGTAACAAGCTCCAACTCTGTTTTACCTTGAAAACGCAGGAACATCAAACCGGCACTAGGAAAACACACTGAGAAAGCCAGAGTAAAAGTTTCTCCTGCAACCCGTTCCCTTTGTGCTGATGAACGAACTTCTCTCCATGCTCAGTTCTGATTGAAAGTTGTTGAAAGCCTGTCCTTCACCGAGGTTGTTGGAAACCACAATGTTTTTTTCAGTTGCAACTCCAATCCAGTACATGTATATGGGAGGTAAATAGCCTCCAACTCGGATTTTTAAAGTGAAAAATGCAGGAACTTCTAACCGGCACAAGGAACACACTGAGAACCACAGTAAAAATTTCTCCTGCAACCCATTCCCTTTGTGCTAGATGAATGAACGACTCCCACATGCTCAGTATCTGATAGATAATTGTGTGTGAAGCCGTCCTTCACATAGCTTGTTGGAGAAAGAAAGTTTCTTTTCAGTTGCAAACTCCACTCCATACATATATATGGGAGGTACTAGCTCCAACTCGGTTTATACAGTGAAAACTGCAGGAACTTCAAACCGGCACTAGGAAACAGACTGAGAAACCAGAGTAAAAGTTTCTCCTGCAACCGTTCCATTTATGCATAGATGAACGAACGTCTCTCCACATGCTCAGTTCTGAGAGGATAAGTGTGTGTGAAAGCCGTCCTTCAACTAGCTTGTTGGGAACACAAAGTTCTTTTCAGTTGCAAACTCCACTCCATACATATATATGGGGAGGTACTAGCTCCAACTCGGTTTTACAGTGAAAACTGCAGGAACTTCAAACCGGCACTAGGAAACACACTGAGAATACCAGAGTAAAAAGTTTCTCCTGCAACCCAGTTCCCTTTGTGCTAGATGAACGAACGACTCTCCACATGCTGCAGTTCTGAGAGATAAGTGTGTGTGAAAGCCGTCCTTCACCTAGCTTGTTGGGAAAAGAAAGTTTCTTTTCAGTTGCAAACTCCACTCCATACATATATATTGGGGAGTTACCAGCTCCAACACGGATTTTACAGTGAAATCTCCAGGAACTTCAGAACCGGCGCTAGGAAACACACTGAGAAATCAGAGTTAAAAGTTTCTCCTGCAACCCGTTCCCTTTGTGCTAGATGAACGAACGACTCTCCACATGCTCAGTTCTGAGAATATCAGTGTGTGTGTAAGCCATCCTTCACCTAGCTTGTTGGGACACAAAGTTTCTTTTCAGTTGCAAACTCCAAACCTTAAATATATATGGAGAGTTATCAGCTCCAACACGGTTTTACAGTGATAAACTGCAGGAAGTCAATCCGGCTCTAGGAAACACACTGAGAATCCAGAGTAAAAGTGTCTCCTGCAACGCGTTCACTTTGTGCTAGAGGAACGAACGACTCTCCACATGCTCAGTTCTCACAGATCTGTGTGTGTGAAAGCCGTCCTTCACCTAGATTGTTGGAACACAAAGTTTTTTTCAGTTGCAAACTCCACTCCGTACATATATATGGGGAGGTACTAGCTCCAACTCGGTTTTACAGTGAAAATCTGCAGGAACTTCAAACCGGCACTAGGAAACACACTGAGAATCCAGAGTAAAAGTTCTCCTGCTAACCCGTTCCCTTTGTGCTAGATGAACGAAGGACATCTCCACATGCTCAGTTCTGAGAGATAAGTGTGTGTGAAAGCTTCTATTCACCTAGCTTGTTGGGAACACAAAGTTTCTTTTCAGTTGCATACGCCACTCCATACATATATATGGGGAGGATACAAGCTCCTACACTGTTTTACCGTGAAAACTGCAGGAACATTCAAACCGGCACTAGGAAACACACTGAGAAAGCCAGAGTAAAATTTCCTCCTGCAACCCGTTCCCTTTGTGCTAGATGAACGAACGTCTCTCCACATGCTCAGTTCTGAAATGATAAGTGTGTGTGAAAGCCGACCTTCACCTAGCTTGTTCTGGAACACAAAGTTTCTTTTCAGTTGCAAACCCACTCCATACATATATATGGGGTGAGTACTAGCTTCAAACTCCGTTTTATAGTGAAAACTGCAGGAACTTCAAACAGGCACTTGGAAAAGCACTGGGAAACCAGGGAAATAATTTCCCTTGCAAACCGTTCCCTTTGTGCTAGATTAACCAACGTCTCTCCACTGCTCAGTCTGAAGATAATTGTGTGTGAAAGCCGTCCTTCACATAGCTTATTGGGAACACAAAGTTCCTTTCAGGTGCAAACTCCATTTCAAATAATATATGGGGATGTAATAGCTCCAACTCGGTTTTACAGTGATAACTGCAGGAAGATCAAACCGGCATTTGAAAAACACTGAGAAACCAGAGTAAACATTAACTCCTGCAACCAGTTCCATTGTGCTAAATGAACGAACGTCTCTCCACATGCCCAGTTCTGAGGGATAATTGTTTGTAAAGCCAAAATTCACCGATCTTGTTGGGAACACAAAGATTCCTTGCAGGTGCAAACACCATTCAAATATATATATGGGGATGTAATAGCTCCAACTCGGATTTACAGTGAAATCTCCAGGAAATTCAAACCGGCACTAGGAAACACACTGAGAAATCAGAGTTAAAGTTTCTCCTGCAACCCGTTCACATTGTGCTAGATGAACGAATGACTTTCCACATGCTCAGTTCTGAGAGATATGTGTGTTTGAAAGCCGCCCTTCACCTAGCTTGTTGGGAAAACAAAGTTTCTTTTCAGATGAAACTCCACTCCTTACATATATATGGGGAGGTAAGAGCCCCAACATGGTTTTACAGTGAAAAGTGCAGGAACTTCAAACCGTCACTAGGAAACACATTGAGATACCACAGTAAAAGTTTCTCCTGCAACCCATTCCCTTTGTGTTAGATGAACGAACGTCTCTCCACATGGTCAGTTCTGAGAGATAAGTGTGTGTGAAAGCCGTCCTTCACCCAGCTGGTTGGGAACACAAAGTTTCTTTACAGTTGCAAATTCCACTTCAATATATATATGGAGGATCTAGCTCCAACTCGGTTTTAAGTGATAACTGCAGGAAGATCATACCGGCACTTGGAAAAACACTGAGAAATCAGAGTAAAAATAACTCCTGCAAACCGTTCCCTTTGTGCTAGATGAACGAACGACCCTCCACATGCTCATTCTGAGAGAAAATTGTGTGTTACAGCCGTCCTTCACATAGCTTGTTTGGGAACACAAAGTTTATTTTTGTTGCGAACTCCATCCTTACATATATATGGGGAGGTAACAGATCCAACACGGTATCACAGTGAAAACTGCAGGAACTTCAAACCGGCAATAGGAAACACACTGAGAACCAGAGTAAATGTTGTCCTCAACTCGTCTGTTTGTGCTAGATGAACGAACGTCCTCTCCACATGCTCAGTTCTGAGAGATATTTGTGTGTGAAAGCTCTATTTCACTTAGCTTATTGGGAACACAAAGTTTCTTTTCAGTTGCATATGCCATTCCATACACATATATGGGGAGATACAAGCTCCTACACTGTTTTACCTTGAAAACAGCATGAACATCTAACCGGCACTAGGAAACACACTGAGAAAGCCAGAGTAAAAGTTTCTCCTGCAACCCGTTCCCTTTGTGCTAGATGAACGAACGACTCTCCACATGCTCAGTTCTGAGTGATAAGTTTGTGTGAAAGACGACCTTCACCTAGCTTGTTCTGAACTCAAAGTTTCTTTTCAGTTGCAAACCCCACTCCATACATATATATGGGTTGGTACTAGCTCCAAATCCGTTTTATAGTGAAAACTGCAGGAACTTCAAACAGACACTTGGAAAAGCACTGGGAAAACAGAGTAAAAGTTTCTCTTGCAAACCGTTCCCTTTGTGCTAGAGGAACATACGTCTCTCCACATGCTCATTTCTGAGAGATAAGTGTGTGTGAAAGCCGTCCTTCAACTAGCTTGTTGGGAACTCAAAGATTCTTTTCAGCTGCAAACTCCACTCCATACATATATATGGGGAGGTAATAGCTCCAACACGGTTTTATCGTGAAAACTGCAGGAACTTCAAACAGACACTTGGAAAAGCACTGGGAAAACAGAGTAAAAGTTTCTCTTGCAACCCGTTCCCTTTGTGCTAGATGAAC
The DNA here is from genome assembly GCF_009834535.1 of Camelus ferus. NCBI lineage: Eukaryota > Metazoa > Chordata > Mammalia > Artiodactyla > Camelidae > Camelus > Camelus ferus. Next base: position 8,682 of record NW_022587753.1, read on the forward strand.
GAACGACTCTCCACATGCTCAGTTCTGAGTGATAAGTTGTGTGAAAGCCGACCTTCACCTAGCTTGTTCTGAACTCAAAGTTTCTTTTCAGTTGCAAACCCCACTCCATACATAATATGGGTTGGTACTAGCTCCAACTCCGTTTTATGGTGAAAACTGCAGGAACTTCAAACAGACACTTGGAAAAGCACTGGGAAAACAGAGTAAAAGTTTCTCTTGCAACCCATTCCCTTTGTACTAGATGAACGAACGACCCTCCACATGCTGAGTTCTGAGAGATAAGTGTGTGTGAAAGCCGTCCTTCACCTAGCTTGCTGGGAAAAGAAAGTTTCTTTTCAGTTGCAAACTCCAATCCTTACATATAAATTGGGAGTTACCAGCTCCAACACGATTTTACAGTGAAATCTCCAGGAACTTCAAACCGGCAGCTAGGAAACACACTGAGAAACCAGAGTAAAATTTCTCCTGCACCCGTTCCCTTTGTGCTAGATGAACGAACGGACTCTCCACATGCTCAGTTCTGAGAGATAAGTGTGTGTGAAAAGCTCTACTTCACTTATCTTATTGGGAACACAAAGTTTCTTTTCAGTTGCAATACGCCACTCAATACATATATATGGGAAGGTACAAGCTCCAACTCGTTTACCGTGAAAACATGCAGGAACATCAAACCGGCACTAGGAACACACTGAGAAAGCAGAGTAAAAGTTTCTCCTGCAACCCGTTCACTTTGTGCTAGATGAACGAACGACTCTCCACATGCTCAGTTCTCACAGATCTAGTGTGTGTGAAAGCCAGCCTTCACCTAGATTGTTGGAAACACAAAGTTTTTTTCAGTTGCAAACTCCACTCCGTACATATATATGGGGAGGTACTAGCTCCAACTCGGCTTTACAGTGAAATCTGCAGGAACTTCAAACCGGCACTAGGAAACACACTGAGAAAGCCAGAGTAAAAGTTTTTCCTGCAACCCGTTCCCTTTGTGCTAGATGAACGAACGACTCTCCACATGCTCAGTTCTGAGATATATCAGTATGTGAAAGCCGTCCTTCACCTAGCTTTTTGGGACCCAAAGTTTCTTTTCAGTTGCAAACTCCAAACCTTAAATATATATGGGGAGTTACCAGCTCCAACACGGTTTTACAGTGAAAACTGCAGGAAGTTCAAACCGGCTCTAGGAAACACACTGAGAAACCAGAGTAAAAGTGTCTCCTGCAAACCGTTCACTTTGTGCTAGATGAACGAACGACTCTCCACATGCTCTGTTCTCAGAGATCAGTGTGTTTGAAAGCCGTCCTTCAACTAGCTTGTTGGGAACACAAAGTTTCTATTCAGTTGCAAACTCCAGTCCATTCATATATATGGGAGATACTAGCTCCAACTCGGTTTTACAGTGAAACCTGCAGGAAGTTCAAAACGGCTGTAGGAAACACACTGAGAAACCAGAGTAAAAGTTTTTCCTGCAACCCGTTCCCTTTGTGCTAGATGATCGAACGTCTCTCCACATGCTCAGTTCTGAGAGATAATTGTGTGTGAAAGCCGTACTTCACTTAGATTATTGGGAACACAAAGTTTCTTTTCAGTTGAATACGCCACTTCATACATATATATGGGGAGATACAAGCTCCAACTCGGTTTTACCGTGAAAACTGCAGGAACATCAAACCGGCACTAGGAAACACACTGAGAAAGCCAGAGTAAAAGTTTTTCCTGCAACGCATTCCCTTTGTGCTAGATGATCGAACGTCTCTCCACATGATGAGTTCTGAGAGACAAGTGTGTGTGAAAGCCGTCCTTCACCTAGCTTGTTGGGAAAACAAAGTATCTATTCAGATGCAAACTCCAATCCTTACATATATGTGGGGAGTTACCAGCTCCAACTCGGTTTTACAGTGAAATTTCCAGGAAATTCAAACCGGCGCTAGGAAACACACTGAGAAATGAGAGTAAAAGTTTCTCCTGCAACCTGTTCCCTTTTTGCTAGATGAACGAAAGACTCTCCACATGCTCTGTTCTGAGAAATATGTGTGTGTTAAAGCCGTCCTTCACCTAGCTTGTTTGGAACACAGAGTTTCTTTTCAGTTGCAAACTCCAAACCTTAAATATATATGTGGAGTTACCAGCTCCAACACGGTTTTACAGTGAAAACTGAGGAAGTTCAAATCGGCTCTAGGAAACACACTGAGAAACCAGAGTAAAAGTGTCTCCTGCAACCCGTTCAATTTGTGCTAGATGAACGAACGTCTCTACACATGCTCTGTTCTCAGAGATCATGGTGTTAAAACCGTCCTTCACCTAGCTTGTTGTGAACACTAAGATTCTTTTCAGTTGCAAACTCCACTCCATACATATATATGGGAAAGTACTAGCTCCAACTCGGTTTTACTGTGAAAACTGCAGGAAATTCAAACCGGCACTAGGAAGCACACAGAGAATCCAGTGTAAAAATTTCCCCTGCAACCCATTCCCTTTGTACTTGATGAACGAACGACGCTCCACATGCTGAGTTCTGAGAGATAAGTGTGTGTGAAAGCCGTCCTTCACCTAGCTTGTTGGGAAAACAAAGTATCTTTTCAGTTGCAAACTCCAAACCTTAAATATATATGGGGAGTTACCAGCTCCAACACGGTTTTACAGTGAATACTGCAGGAAGTTCAAACTGGCTGTAGGAAACGCACTGAGACACCAGAGTAAACGTGTCTCCTGCAACACGTTCACTTTGTGCTAGATGAACGAACGTCTCTACACATGCTCAAATCACAGAGATCAATGTGTGTAAAAGCCATCCTTCAAATAGCTTGTTGGGAACACAAAGTTACTTTTCAGTTGCAAACTACAATCCATACATATATATGGGGAGATGCTAGCTCCAACTCGGTTTTACAGTGAAAACTGCAGGAAGTTCAAACCGGCTCTAGGAAACACACTGAGAAACCAGAGTAAAAGTTTCTCCTGCAACCAGTTCCCTTTTTGCTAGATGAACGAACGTCTCTCCACATGAACAGTTGTGATAGAAAATTTTGTTTGAAAGCCGACCTTCACCTAGATTGTTGGAAACACATAGTTTTTCAGTTGCAAACCCCACTCCATACATATATATGGGGAGGTAATAACTCCAACTTGGTATTACAGTGAAAACTGTAGGAACTTCAAACCGGCACTAGGAAACACACTGAGAATCCAGAGTAAAAACTTCCCCTGCAACCCATTCCCTTTGTACTAGATGAACGATGGACTCTCCACATGCTGAGTTCTGAGAGATAAGTGTGTGTGAAAGCCGTCCTTCACCTAGCTTGTTGAGAACACAAAGTTTCTTTTCAGTTGCAAACTACAATCCTTACATATATATTGGGAGTAACCAGCTCCAACACGATTTTACAGTGAAATCTCCAGGAACTTCAAACCGGCACTAGGAAACACACTGAGAAATCAGAATTAAAGTTTCTCCTGCAACCCGTTCCCTTTGTGCTAGATGAACGAACGACTCTCCACATGCTCAGTTCTGAGAGATATTTGTGTGTGAAAGCTCTATTTCACTTAGCTTATTGGGAACACAAAGATTCTTTTCAGTTGCATATGCCATTCCATACATATATATGGGGAGATACAAGCTCCTACACTGTTTTACCTTGAAAACAGCATGAACATCAAACCGGCACTAGGAAACACACTGAGAAAGCCAGAGTAAAAGTTTCTCCTGCAACCCGTTCCCTTTGTGCTAGATGAACGAAGGTCTCTCCACATGCTCAGTTCTGAAATGTAAGTGTGTGTGAAAGCTGATATTCACCTAGCTTGTTTGGAACTCAAAGTTTCTTTTCAGTTGCAAACCCACTCCATACATATATATGGGGTGGTAATAGCTCCAACTCGTTTTATAGATGAAAACTGCAGGAACTTCAAACAGGCTCTAGGAAACAGACTGAGAAACCAGAGTAAAAGTTTCTCCTGCAAACCGTTCCCTTTGTGCTAGATGAACGAACGTCTCTCCACATGCTCAGTTCTGAGAGATAAGTGTGTGTGAAAGCCGTCCTTCACCTAGCTTGTTGGGAACACAAAGTTTCTTTCAGTTGCAAACTCCATTCCATACATATATATGGGGAGGTACTAGCTCCAACTCGGTTTTACAGTGAAAACTGCAGGAACTTCAAACCGGCACTAGGAAACACACTGAGAAACCAGAGTAAAAGTTACTCCTGCAACCCGTTCCCTTTGTGCTAGATGAACGAACGTCTCTCCACATGCTCAGTTCTGAGAGATAAGTGTGTGTGAAAGCCGTCCTTCACCTAGCTTGTTGGGAACACAAAGTTTCTTTTCAGTTGCAAACTCCACTCCATACATATATATGGGGAGGTACTAGCTCCAACTCGGTTTTACAGTGAAAACTGCAGGAACTTCAAACCGGCACTAGGAAACACACTGAGAAAGCCAGAGTAAAATTTCACCTGCAACCCTTCCCTTTGTGCTGATGAACGAACTTCTCTCCACATGCTCAGTTCTGATAGATAAGTTTGTTTGAAAGCTGTCCTTCACCTAGGTTTTTGGAAACACAATGTTTTTTTCAGTTGCAAACTCCACTCCATACATGTATATGGGGAGGTAATACCTCCAACTCGGTTTTAAAGTGAAAACTGCAGTAACTTCAAACCGGAACTAGGAAACACACTGAGAAACCACAGTAAAAGTTTCTCCTGCAACCCGTTCCCTTTGTGCTAGATGAACGAACGTCTCTCCACATGCTCAGTTCTGAGAGATAAGTGTGTGTGAAAGCCGTCCTTCACATAGCTTGTTGGGAATAGAAAGTTTCTTTCAGTTGCAAACTCCTATCCTTACATATATATGGGGAGTTACCAGATCCAACACGGTATCACAGTGAAAACAGCAGGAACTTCAAACCGGCACTAGGAAACACACTGAGAAACCAGAGTTAAAGTTCTCCTGCAACCGGTTCCTTTGTGCTAGATGAACGAACGTCCTCTCCACATGCTCCGTTCTGAGAGATAAGTGTGTGGTGAAAGCCGTCCTTCACATAGCTTGTTGGGAAAAGAAAGTTTCTTTCATTTGCAAACTCCTATCCTTACATATATATGGGGAGGTACCAGATCCAACACGGTATCACAGTGAAACTGCAGGAACTTCAAACCGGCAATAGGAAACACACTGAGAACCAGAGTTAAAGTTTCTCCTGCAACCGGTTCCCTTTGTGCTAGATGAACGAACGTCTCTCCACATGCTCAGTTCTTAGGGATAAGTGTGAGTGAAAGCCGAACTCCAAATATCTTGTTTGGAAAACAAGTTTCTTTCATTGCAAACTCCACTCCGTACATATACAGGGGAGGTACTAGCTCCAACACGGTTTTACAGTGAAATCTGCAGGAATTTCAAACCTGCACTAGGAACACACTGAGAAACCAGAGTAAAACTTTCTCCTGCTACCCGTTCCCATTGTGCTAGATGAACGAACAGTCTCTACACATGCTCATGTTCTCAGAAATCAGTGTGTGTGAAAGCCGTCCTTCACCTAGCTTGTTGGGACACAAAATTTCTTTTCAGTTGCAAACTCCAACTCTTAAATATATATGGTGAGTTATCAGCTCCAACCGGTTTTACAGTGAAAACTGCAGGAAGTTCAACCGGCTCTAGGAAACACCGACTGAGAAACCAGAGTAAAGTGTCTCCTGCTACCGTTTCACTTTGTGCTAGATGAATGAACGACTCTCCACATGCTCAGTTCTCACAGATAGTGTGTGTGAAAGCCGTCCTTCACCTAGATTGTTGGAAACACAAAGTTTTTTTCAGTTGCAAACTCCAATCCTTACATATATATGGGGAGGTACAAGCTCCAACTCGGTTTTACAGTGAAATCTGCAGGAACTTCAAACCGGCACTAGGCAACACACTGAGAATCCAGAGTAAATCTTTCCCCTGCTACCCGTTCCCTTTGTGCTAGATGAACGAAAGACACTCCACATGCTCAGTTCTGAGAGATAATTGTGTGTGAAAGCTCTATTTCACTTAGCTTATTGGGAACACAATGTTTCTTTTCAGTGGCATACGCCACTCCATACATATATATGGGGAGATACAAGCTCCTACACTGTTTTACCTTGAAAACAGCATGAACATCAAACCGGCACTAGGAAACACACTGAGAAAGCCAGAGTAAAAGTTTCTCCTGCAACCCGTTCCATTTGTGCTAGATGAACGAACGTCTCTCCACATGCTCAGTTCTGAAATGTAACTGTGTGTGAAAGCCGATATTCACCTAGCTTGTTCTGAACTCAAAGTTTCTTTTCAGTTGCAAACATCACTCCATACATATATATGGGGTGGTACTAGCTCCAACTCCGTTTTATAGTGAAAACTGCAGGAACTTCAAACAGGCACTTGGAAAAGCACTGGGAAACCAGAGTAAAAATTTCCCTTGCAAACCGTTCCTTTGTGCTAGATGAACCAACGTCTCTCCACATGCTCAGTTCTGAGAGATAATTGTGTGTGAAAGCCGTCCTTCACATAGCTTATTGGGAACACAAAGTTTCCTTTCAGGTGCAAACTCCATTTCAAATATATATATGGGGATGTAATAGCTCCAACTCGGTTTTACAGTGATAACTGCAGGAAGATCAAACCGGCATTTGGAAAAACACTGAGAAACCAGAGTAAACATAACTCCTGCAACCCGTTCCCTTTGTGCTAGATGAACGAACGTCTCTCCACATGCTCAGTTCTGAGGGATAAATGTGTGTAAAGCAAAAATTCACCTATCTTATTGGGAACAAAATGTTTCTTTTCAGTTGCAAACTCCACTCCATACATATATATGGGGAGGTACTAGCTCCAACTCGGTTTTATACTGAAAACTGCAGGAACTTCAAACCGGCACTAGGAAACACACTGAGAATCCAGAGTAAAATTTCCCCTGCAACCCATTCCCTTTGTACTAGATGAACGAACGACTCTCCACATGCTGAGTTCTGAGAGATAAATGTGTGTGAAAGCCGTCCTTCACCTAGCTTGTTGGGAAAAGAAAGTTTCTTTTCAGTTGCAAACTCCAATCCTTACATATATATGGGGAGGTACCAGATCCAACACGGTATCACAGTGAAAACTGCAGTAACTTCATACCGGCAATAGGAAACACACTGAGAAACCAGAGTAAAGTTTGTCCTGCAACCCGTTCCGTTTGTGCTAGATGAACGAACGTCTCTACACATGCTCAGTTCTGAGGGATAAGTGTGAGTGAAGCCGAACTTCAAATATCTTGTTTGGAAAACAAAGTTTCTTTTCAGTTGCAAACTCCACTCCGTACATATATATGGGGAGGTCCTAGCTCCACTCGGTTTACAGTGAAATCTGCAGGAATTTCAAACCTGCACTAGGAAACACACTGAGAAACCAGAGTAAAACTTTCTCCTGCTACCCGTTCCCTTTGTGCTAGATGAACGAACGTCTCTACACATGCTCTGTTCTCAGAAAACAGTGTGTGTGTAAGCCGTCCTTCACCTAGCTTGTTGGGAACACAAAGTTACTTTTCATTTGCATACGCCACTCCATACATATATATGGGGAGGTACAAGCTCCAAATCTGTTTTACCTTGAAAACAGCAGGAACATCAAACCGGCACTAGGAAACACACTGAGAAAGCCAGAGTAAAAGTTTCCCCTGCAACCCGTTCCCTTTGTGCTGGATGAACGAACTTCTCTCCACATGCTCAGTTCTGATAGAAAGTTTGTTTGAAAGCTCTCCTTCACCTAGTTTTTTGGAAACACAATGTTTTTTTCAGTTGCAAACTCCACTCCATACATGTATATGGGGAGGTAATACCTCCAACTCGGTTTTAAAGTGAAAACTGCAGGAACTTCAAACCGGCACTAGGAAACACACTGAGAAACCACAGTAAAAGTTTCTCCTGCAACCCATTCCCTTTGTGCTAGATGAACGAACGACTCACCACATGCTCAGTTCTGATAGATAATTGTGTGTGAAAGCCGTCCTTCACATAGCTTGTTGGGAAAAGAAAGTTTCTTTCAGTTGCAAACTCCAATCCTTACATATATATGGGGAGGTACCAGATCCAACACGGTATCACAGTGAAAACTGCAGGAACTTCAAACCGGCAATAGGAAACACACTGAGAAACCAGAGTAAAAATTTCTCCTGCAACCCGTTCCGTTTGTGCTAGATGAACGAACGACTCTCCACATGCTAAGTTCTGAGATATATAGTGTGTGAAAGCCGTCCTTCAACTAGCTTTTTGGGACACAAAGTTTCTTTTCAGTTGCAAACTACAAACCTTAAATATATATGGGGAGTTATCAGCTCCAACACGGTTTTACAGTGATAAACTGCAGGAAGTTCAATCCGGCTCTAGGAAACACACTGAGAAACCAGATTAAAAGTGTCTCCTGCAACCCGTTCACTTTGTGCTAGATGAACGAACGACTCTCCACATGCTCAGTTCTCACAGATCTGTGTGTGTGAAAGCAGTCCTTCACCTAGATTGTTGGAAATACAAAGTTTTTTTCAGTTGCAAACTCCACTCCGTACATATATATGGGGAGGTACTAGCTCCAACTCGGTTTTACAGTGAAATCTGCAGGAACTTCAAACCGGCACTAGGAAACACACTGAGAAAGCCAGAGTAAAAGTTTTTCCTGAAACCCATTCCCTTTGTGCTAGATGATCGAACGTCTCTCCACATGCTGAGTTCTGAGAGATAAGTGTGTGTGAAAGCCGTCCTTCACCTAGCTTGTTGGGAAAACAAAGTATCTATTCAGTTGCAAACTCCAATCCTTACATATATATGGGGATTTACCAGCTCCAACACGGTTTTACAGTGAAATTTCCACGAACTTCAAACCGGCGCAAGGAAACACACTGAGAAATCAGAGTAAAACTTTCTCCTGCTACCCGTTCCCTTTGTGCTAGATGAACGAAGGACACTCCACATGCTCAGTTCTGAGAGATAATTGTGTGTGAAAGCTCTACTTCACTTAGCTTATTGGGAACACAAAGTTTCTTTTCATTTGCATACGCCTCTCCATACATATATATGGGGAGGTACAAGCTCCAACTCTGTTTTACCTTGAAAACAGCAGGAACATCAAACCGGCACTAGGAAACACACTGAGAAAGCCAGAGTAAAAGTTTCTCCTGCAACCCGTTCCCTTTGTGCTGGATGAACGAACTTCTCTCCACATGCTCAGTTCTGATACAAAGTTTGATTGAAAGCTGTCCTTCACCTAGATTGTTGGAAACACAATGTTTTTTTCAGTTGCAAACTCCAATCCATACATGTATATGGGGAGGTAATACCTCCAAATCGGTTTTAAAGTGAAAAATGCAGGAACTTCTAACCGGCACTAGGAAACACACTGAGAAACCACAGTAAAAATTTCTCCTGCAACCCATTCCCTTTGTGCTAGATGAATGAACGACTCACCACATGCTCAGTTCTGAGAGATAATTGTGTGTGAAAGCCGTCCTTCACATAGCTTGTTGGGAACACAAAGTTTCTTTCAGTTGCAAACTCCACTCCATTACATATATATGGGAGGTACTAGCTCCAACTCGGTTTACAGTGAAAACTGCAGGAACTTCAAACCGGCACTAGGAAACACACTGAGAAACCAGAGTAAAAGTTTCTCCTGCAACCGTTCCCTTTGTGCTAGATGAACCGAACGTCTCTCCACATGCTCAGTTCTGAGAGGATAAGTGTGTGTGAAAGCCGTCCTTCACCTAGCTTGTTGGGAACACAAAGTTTCTTTTCAGTTGCAAACTCCACTCCATACATATATATGGGGAGGTACTAGCTCCAACTCGGTTTTATAGTGAAACTGCAGGAACTTCAAACCGGCACTAGGAAACACACTGAGAACCAGAGTAAAAACTTACTCCTGCAACCATTCCATTTGTGCTAGATGAACGAACGTCTCTCCACATGCTCAGTTCTAGAGATAAGTGTGTGTGAAAGCCGTCCTTCACCTAGCTTGTTGGGAAAAGAAAGTTTCTTTTCAGTTGCAAACTCCAATCCTTACATATATATTGGGAGTTAACAGCTCCAACACTATTTTACAGTAAAATCTCCAGGAACTTCAAACCGCGCTAGGAAACACACTGAGAAATCAGAGTTAAAGTTTCTCCTGCAACCCGTTCCCTTTGTGCTAGATGAACGAACGACTCTCCACATGTTCAGTTCTGAGATATATCAGTGTGTGTGTAAGCCATCCTTCACCTAGCTTGTTGGGACACAATGTTTCTTTTCAGTTGCAAACTCCAAACCTTAAATATATATGGAGAGTTATCAGCTCCAACACGGTTTTACAGTGATAACTGCAGGAAGTTCAATCCGGCTCTAGGAAACACCCTGAGAATCCAGAGTAAAAGTGTCTCCTGCAACGCGTTCACTTTGTGCTAGAGGAACGAACGACTCTCCACATGCTCAGTTCTCACAGATCTGTGTGTGTGAAAGCCGTCCTTCACCTAGATTGTTGGAAACACAAAGTTTTTTTCAGTTGCAAACTCCACTCCGTACATATATATGGGGAGGTACTTGCTCCAACTCGGTTTTACAGTGAAATCTGCAGGAACTTCACACCGGCACTAGGAAACACACTGAGAATCCAGATGTAATACTATCCCCTGCTACCCGATCCCTTTGTGCTAGATGAACGAAGGACACTCCACATGCTCAGTTCTGAGAGATAATTGTGTGTGAAAGTTCTATTTCACTTAGCTTATTGGGAACACAAAGTTTCTTTTCAGTTGCATACGCCAATCCATACATATATATGTGGAGATACAAGCTCCTACACTGTTTTACCTTGAAAACAGAAGGAACATCAAACCGGCACTAGGAAACACACTGAGAAAGCCAGAGTAATACTTCCTCCTGCAACCAGTTCCCTTTGTGCTAGATGAACGAACGTCTCTCCACATGCTCAGTTCTGAAATGTAAGTGTGTGTGCAAGCCGACCTTCACCTAGCTTGTTCTGAACTCAAAGTTTCTTTTCAGTTGCAAACCCCACTCCATACATATATATGGGGTGGTACTAGCTTCAACTCCGTTTTATAGTGAAAACTGCAGGAACTTCAAATAGGCACTTGGAAAAGCACTGGGAAACCAGGGAAATAATTTCCCTTGCAAACCGTTCCCTTTGTGCTAGATGAACCAACGTCTCTCCACATGCTCAGTTCTGAGAGATAATTGTGTGTGAAAGCCGTCCTTCACATAGCTTATTGGGAACACAAAGTTTCCTTTCAGGTGCAAACTCCATTTCAAATATATATATGGGGATGTAATAGCTCCAACTCGGTTTTACAGTGATAACTGCAGGAAGATCAAACCGGCATTTGGAAAAACACTGAGAAACCAGAGTAAACATAACTCCTGCAACCAGTTCCATTTGTGCTAAATGAACGAACGTCTCTCCACATGCCCAGTTCTGAGGGATAATTGTTTGTAAAGCCAAAATTCACCGATCTTGTTGGGAACACAAAGATTCCTTTCAGGTGCAAACACCATTTCAAATATATATATGGGGATGTAATAGCTCCAACTCGGATTTACAGTGAAATCTCCAGGAAATTCAAACCGGCGCTAGGAAACACACTGAGAAATCAGAGTTAAAGTTTCTCCTGCAACCCGTTCACATTGTGCTAGATGAACGAATGACTTTCCACATGCTCAGTTCTGAGAGATATGTGTGTTTGAAAGCCGCCCTTCACCTAGCTTGTTGGGAAAACAAAGTTTCTTTTCAGATGAAACTCCACTCCTTACATATATATGGGGAGGTAACAGCCCCAACACGGTTTTACAGTGAAAAGTGCAGGAACTTCAAACCGTCACTAGGAAACACAGTGAGATACCACAGTAAAAGTTTCTCCTGCAACCCATTCCCTTTGTGCTAGATGAACGAACGTCTCTCCACATGGTCAGTTCTGAGAGATAAGTGTGTGTGAAAGCCGTCCTTCACCCAGCTGGTTGGGAACACAAAGTTTCTTTACAGTTGCAAACACCACTTCAAACATATATATGGAGGATCTAGCTCCAACTCGGTTTTAAAGTGATAACTGCAGGAAGATCATACCGGCACTTGGAAAAACACTGAGAAATCAGAGTAAAAATAACTCCTGCAAACCGTTCCCTTTGTGCTAGATGAACGAACGACCCTCCACATGCTCAGTTCTGAGAGAAAATTGTGTGTTACAGCCGTCCTTCACCTAGCTTGTTTGGAACACAAAGTTTATTTTTGTTGCGAACTCCAATCCTTACATATATATGGGGAGGTAACAGATCCAACACGGTATCACAGTGAAAACTGCAGGAACTTCAAACCGGCAATAGGAAACACACTGAGAAACCAGAGTAAATGTTTGTCCTGCAACTCGTTCTGTTTGTGCTAGATGAACGAACGTCTCTCCACATGCTAAGTTCTGAGGGATAAGTGTGTGTGAAAGCCGAACTTCAAATATATTGTTTGGAAACACAGTTTCTTTTCAGTTGCAAACTCCACTCTGTACATATATATGGGGAGGTACTAGCTCCAACTCGGTTTTACAGTGAAATCAGCAGGAATTTCAAACCGGCACTAGGAAACACACTGAGAAACCGAGAGTAAAACTTTCTCCTGCTAACCCGTTCCCTTTGTGCTAGATGAACGAAGGACACTCCACATGCTCAGTTCTGAGAGATAATTGGGTGTGAAAGCTCTACTTCACTTAGCTTATTGGGAACACAAAGTTTCTTTTCAGTTGCATACGCCACTTCATACATATATATGGGGAGGTAATACCTCCAACTCGGTTTTACAGTGAAAACTGCAGGAACTTGAAACCGGCACTAGGAAACACACTGAGAAACCACAGTAAAAATTTCTCCTGCAACCCATTCCCTTTGTGCTAGATGAACGAACGACTGACCACATGCTCAGTTCTGATATATAATTGTGTGTGAAAGCCGTCCTTCACCTAGCTTGTAGGGAATAGAAAGTTTCTTTCAGTTGCAAACTCCAATCCTTACATATATATGGGGAGGTACAAGATCCAACACGGTATCACAGTGAAAACCGCAGGAACTTCAAACAGGCAATAGGAAACACACTGAGAAACCAGAGTAAAAGTTTCTCCTGCAACCCGTTCCCTTTGTGCTAGATGAACGAACGTCTCTCCACATGATCAGTTCTGAGGGATAAGTGTGTGTGAAAGCCGAAATTCAAATATCTTGTTTGGAAAACAAAGTTCTTTTCAGTTGCAAACTCTACTCTGTACATATATATGGGGAGGTACTAGCTCCAAATCGGTTGTACAGTGAAATCTGCAGGAATTTCAAACAGGCACTAGGAAACACACTGAGAAACCAGAGTAAAACTTTCTCCTGCTACCCGTTCCCTTTGTGCTAGATGAACGAAGGACACTCCACATGCTCAGTTCTGAGAGATAATTGTGTGTGAAAGCTCTACTTCACTTAGCTTATTGGGAACACAAAGTTTCTTTTCAGTTGCATACGCCAATCCATACATATATATGGGGAAGTACAAGCTCCAAATCTGTTTTACCTTGAAAACAGCAGGAACATCAACCCGGCACTAGGAAACACACTGAGAAAGCCAGAGTAAAAGTTTCTCCTGCAAACCTTTCCTTTTGTGCTGGATGAACGAACGTCTCTCCACATGCTCAGTTCTGATAGAAAGTTTGTTTGAAACCCGTCCTTCACCTAGATTGTTGGAAACACAAGTTTTTTTCAGTTGCAAACTCCACTCCATACATATATATGGGGAGGTAATACCTCCAACTCGGTTTTACAGTGAAAGCTGCAGGAAATTCAAACCGGCACTAGGAAACACACTGAGAAACCACACTAAAAATTTCTCCTGCAACACTTTCCCTTTGTGCTAGATGAACGAACGACTCACCACATGCTCAGTTCTTATAGATAATTGTGTGTGAAAGCCGTCCTTCACCTAGCTTGTTGGGAAAAGAAAGTTTCTTTTCTGTTGCAAACTCCAATCCTTACATATATATGGGGAGTTACCAGCTCCAACCCGATTTTACAGTGAAATTTCCAGGAACATCAAACCAGCGCTAGGAAACACACAGAGTAATCATAGTTAAATTTCCCCTGCAACCCGTTCACTTTGTGCTAGATGAACGAACGACTCTCCACATGCTCATTTCTGAGAGATAATTGTGTGTGAAACCCTTCCTTCAACTAGCTTGTTGGAAAACAAATTTTCTTTTCAGTACCAAACTCCAAACCTTAAATATATATGGGGAGTTATCAGCTCCAAAACGGTTTTACACTGATAACTGCAGGAAGTTCAAACCGGCTCTAAGAAACACACTGAGAAACCAGAGTAAAAGTGTCTCCTGCAACCCGTTCACTTTGTGCTAGATGAACGAAGGACACTCCACATGCTCAGTTCTGAGAGATAATTGTGTGTGAAAGCTCTAATTCACTTAGCTTATAGGGAAAACAAAGTTTCTATTCAGTTGCAAACCCCAGTCCATACATATATATGGGAGATACTAGCTCCAACTCGGTTTTACAGTGAAACCTGCAGGAAGTTCAAAACGTCTCTAGGAAACACACTGAGAAACCAGAGTAAAAGTTTCTCCTGCAACCAGTTCCCTTTGTGCTAGATGAACGAACGACTCTCCACATGTTCAGTTCTGAGATATATCAGTGTGTGTGTAAGCCATCCTTCACCTAGCTTGTTGGGACACAATGTTTCTTTTCAGTTGCAAACTCCAAACCTTAAATATATATGGAGAGTTATCAGCTCCAACACGGTTTTACAGTGATAACTGCAGGAAGTTCAATCCGGCTCTAGGAAACACCCTGAGAATCCAGAGTAAAAGTGTCTCCTGCAACGCGTTCACTTTGTGCTAGAGGAACGAACGACTCTCCACATGCTCAGTTCTCACAGATCTGTGTGTGTGAAAGCCGTCCTTCACCTAGATTGTTGGAAACACAAAGTTTTTTTCAGTTGCAAACTCCACTCCGTACATATATATGGGGAGGTACTTGCTCCAACTCGGTTTTACAGTGAAATCTGCAGGAACTTCAAACCGGCACTAGGAAACACACTGAGAATCCAGTGTAATACTATCCCCTGCTACCCGATCCCTTTGTGCTAGATGAACGAAGGACACTCCACATGCTCAGTTCTGAGAGATAATTGTGTGTGAAAGTTCTATTTCACTTAGCTTATTGGGAACACAAAGTTTCTTTTCAGTTGCATACGCCAATCCATACATATATATGTGGAGATACAAGCTCCTACACTGTTTTACCTTGAAAACAGAAGGAACATCAAACCGGCACTAGGAAACACACTGAGAAAGCCAGAGTAATACTTCCTCCTGCAACCAGTTCCCTTTGTGCTAGATGAACGAACGTCTCTCCACATGCTCAGTTCTGAAATGTAAGTGTGTGTGCAAGCCGACCTTCACCTAGCTTGTTCTGAACTCAAAGTTTCTTTTCAGTTGCAAACCCCACTCCATACATATATATGGGGTGGTACTAGCTTCAACTCCGTTTTATAGTGAAAACTGCAGGAACTTCAAATAGGCACTTGGAAAAGCACTGGGAAACCAGGGAAATAATTTCCCTTGCAAACCGTTCCCTTTGTGCTAGATGAACCAACGTCTCTCCACATGCTCAGTTCTGAGAGATAATTGTGTGTGAAAGCCGTCCTTCACATAGCTTATTGGGAACACAAAGTTTCCTTTCAGGTGCAAACTCCATTTCAAATATATATATGGGGATGTAATAGCTCCAACTCGGTTTTACAGTGATAACTGCAGGAAGATCAAACCGGCATTTGGAAAAACACTGAGAAACCAGAGTAAACATAACTCCTGCAACCAGTTCCATTTGTGCTAAATGAACGAACGTCTCTCCACATGCCCAGTTCTGAGGGATAATTGTTTGTAAAGCCAAAATTCACCGATCTTGTTGGGAACACAAAGATTCCTTTCAGGTGCAAACACCATTTCAAATATATATATGGGGATGTAATAGCTCCAACTCGGATTTACAGTGAAATCTCCAGGAAATTCAAACCGGCGCTAGGAAACACACTGAGAAATCAGAGTTAAAGTTTCTCCTGCAACCCGTTCACATTGTGCTAGATGAACGAATGACTTTCCACATGCTCAGTTCTGAGAGATATGTGTGTTTGAAAGCCGCCCTTCACCTAGCTTGTTGGGAACACAAAGTTTCTTTTCAGTTGAAACTCCACTCCTTACATATATATGGGGAGGTAAGAGCCCCAACATGGTTTTACAGTGAAAAGTGCAGGAACTTCAAACCGTCACTAGGAAACACATTGAGATACCACAGTAAAAGTTTCTCCTGCAACCCATTCCCTTTGTGTTAGATGAACGAACGTCTCTCCACATGGTCAGTTCTGAGAGATAAGTGTGTGTGAAAGCCGTCCTTCACCCAGCTGGTTGGGAACACAAAGTTTCTTTACAGTTGCAAATTCCACTTCAAATATATATATGGAGGATCTAGCTCCAACTCGGTTTTAAAGTGATAACTGCAGGAAGATCATACCGGCACTTGGAAAAACACTGAGAAATCAGAGTAAAAATAACTCCTGCAAACCGTTCCCTTTGTGCTAGATGAATGAACGACCCTCCACATGCTCAGTTCTGAGAGAAAATTGTGTGTTACAGCCGTCCTTCACCTAGCTTGTTTGGAACACAAAGTTTATTTTTTGTTGCGAACTCCAATCCTTACATATATATGGGGAGGTAACAGATCCAACACGGTATCACAGTGAAAACTGCAGGAACTTCAAACCGGCAATAGGAAACACACTGAGAAACCAGAGTAAATGTTTGTCCTGCAACTCGTTCTGTTTGTGCTAGATGAACGAACGTCTCTCCACATGCTAAGTTCTGAGGGATAAGTGTGTGTGAAAGCCGAACTTCAAATATATTGTTTGGAAAACACAGTTTCTTTTCAGTTGCAAACTCCACTCTGTACATATATATGGGGAGGTACTAGCTCCAACTCGGTTTTACAGTGAAATCAGCAGGAATTTCAAACCGGCACTAG
Organism: Camelus ferus; assembly: GCF_009834535.1. NCBI lineage: Eukaryota > Metazoa > Chordata > Mammalia > Artiodactyla > Camelidae > Camelus > Camelus ferus. The sequence continues at coordinate 25,748 of NW_022587753.1, forward strand.
GAAACACACTGAGAAACGAGAGTAAAACTTTCTCCTGCTACCCGTTCCCTTTGTGCTAGATGAACGAAGGACACTCCACATGCTCAGTTCTGAGAGATAATTGGGTGTGAAAGCTCTACTTCACTTAGCTTATTGGGAACACAAAGTTTCTTTTCAGTTGCATACGCCACTTCATACATATATATGGGGAGGTAATACCTCCAACTCGGTTTTACAGTGAAAACTGCAGGAACTTCAAACCGGCACTAGGAAACACACTGAGAAACCACAGTAAAAATTTCTCCTGCAACCCATTCCCTTTGTGCTAGATGAACGAACGACTGACCACATGCTCAGTTCTGATATATAATTGTGTGTGAAAGCCGTCCTTCACCTAGCTTGTAGGGAATAGAAAGTTTCTTTCAGTTGCAAACTCCAATCCTTACATATATATGGGGAGGTACAAGATCCAACACGGTATCACAGTGAAAACCGCAGGAACTTCAAACAGGCAATAGGAAACACACTGAGAAACCAGAGTAAAAGTTTCTCCTGCAACCCGTTCCCTTTGTGCTAGATGAACGAACGTCTCTCCACATGATCAGTTCTGAGGGATAAGTGTGTGTGAAAGCCGAAATTCAAATATCTTGTTTGGAAAACAAAGTTTCTTTTCAGTTGCAAACTCTACTCTGTACATATATATGGGGAGGTACTAGCTCCAAATCGGTTGTACAGTGAAATCTGCAGGAATTTCAAACAGGCACTAGGAAACACACTGAGAAACCAGAGTAAAACTTTCTCCTGCTACCCGTTCCCTTTGTGCTAGATGAACGAAGGACACTCCACATGCTCAGTTCTGAGAGATAATTGTGTGTGAAAGCTCTACTTCACTTAGCTTATTGGGAACACAAAGTTTCTTTTCAGTTGCATACGCCAATCCATACATATATATGGGGAAGTACAAGCTCCAAATCTGTTTTACCTTGAAAACAGCAGGAACATCAACCCGGCACTAGGAAACACACTGAGAAAGCCAGAGTAAAAGTTTCTCCTGCAAACATTTCCTTTTGTGCTGGATGAACGAACGTCTCTCCACATGCTCAGTTCTGATAGAAAGTTTGTTTGAAACCCGTCCTTCACCTAGATTGTTGGAAACACAAAGTTTTTTTCAGTTGCAAACTCCACTCCATACATATATATGGGGAGGTAATACCTCCAACTCGGTTTTACAGTGAAAGCTGCAGGAAATTCAAACCGGCACTAGGAAACACACTGAGAAACCACACTAAAAATTTCTCCTGCAACACTTTCCCTTTGTGCTAGATGAACGAACGACTCACCACATGCTCAGTTCTTATAGATAATTGTGTGTGAAAGCCGTCCTTCACCTAGCTTGTTGGGAAAAGAAAGTTTCTTTTCTGTTGCAAACTCCAATCCTTACATATATATGGGGAGTTACCAGCTCCAACCCGATTTTACAGTGAAATTTCCAGGAACATCAAACCAGCGCTAGGAAACACACAGAGTAATCATAGTTAAATTTCCCCTGCAACCCGTTCACTTTGTGCTAGATGAACGAACGACTCTCCACATGCTCATTTCTGAGAGATAATTGTGTGTGAAACCCTTCCTTCAACTAGCTTGTTGGGAAAACAAATTTTCTTTTCAGTACCAAACTCCAAACCTTAAATATATATGGGGAGTTATCAGCTCCAAAACGGTTTTACACTGATAACTGCAGGAAGTTCAAACCGGCTCTAAGAAACACACTGAGAAACCAGAGTAAAAGTGTCTCCTGCAACCCGTTCACTTTGTGCTAGATGAACGAAGGACACTCCACATGCTCAGTTCTGAGAGATAATTGTGTGTGAAAGCTCTAATTCACTTAGCTTATAGGGAAAACAAAGTTTCTATTCAGTTGCAAACCCCAGTCCATACGTATATATGGGAGATACTAGCTCCAACTCGGTTTTACAGTGAAACCTGCAGGAAGTTCAAAACGTCTCTAGGAAACACACTGAGAAACCAGAGTAAAAGTTTCTCCTGCAACCATTTCCCTTTGTGCTAGATGAACGAATGTCTCTCCACATGAACAGTTCTGATAGAAAAGTTTGTTTGAAAGCAGTCCTTCACCTAGATTGTTGGAAACACAAATTTTTTTCAGTTGAAAACTCCACTCCATACATATATATGGGGAGGTAATAGCTCCAACTTGGTGTTACAGTGAAAACTGCAGGAACTTCAAACCGGCACTAAGAAACACACTGAGAAACCACAGTAAAAATTTCTCCTGCAACCCATTCCCTTTGTACTAGGTGAACGAACGACTTTCCACATGCTCAGTTCTGAATGATAAGTGTGTGTGAAAGCCGACCTTCACCTAGCTTGTTGGGAACACAAAGCTTCTTTTCAGTTAAAACTCCACTCCTTACATATATATGGGGAGGTACCAGCTCCAACAAGGTTTTACAGTGAAAAGTGCAGGAACTTCAAACCGGCACTAGGAAACACACTGATTAACCAGAGTAAAGTTTCTCCTGCAACCCGTTCTTTTGTGCTAGATGAACGAACATCTCTCCACATGCTCAGTTCTGAGAGATAATTGTGTGTGAAAGCTGTCCTTCACCTAGCTTTTTGGGAACAAAAAGTTTCTTTTCATTTGTTAACACCACTCCATACATGTATATGGGGAGGTACAAGCTCCACCTCGGTTTTACAGTGAAAACTGCAGGAACTTCAAACCGGCACTAGGAAACACAGTGAGATACCACAGTAAAAGTTTCTCCTGCAACCCATTCGCTTTGTGCTAGTTGAACGAACATATCTCCACGTGGTCAGTTCTGAATGATAAGTGTGTGTGAAAGCCGTCCTTCACCTAGCTTGTTGGGAACACAAAGTTTCTTTTCAGTTGCAAACTCCACTTCAAACATATATATGGGGAGGATCTAGCTCCAAATCGGTTTTACAGTGATAACTGCAGGAAGATCATACCGGCAGTTGGAAAAACACTGAGAAATCAGAGTAAAAATAACGCCTGCAAACCGTTCCCTTTGTGCTAGATGAATGAACGACACTCCACATGCTCAGTTCTGAGAGAAAACTGTGTGTTACAGCCGTCCTTCACCTAGCTTGTTTGGAACACAAAGTTTATTTTTTGTTGCAAACTCCAATCCTTACATATATATGTGGAGGTACCAGATCGAACACGGTATCACAGTGAAAACTGCAGGAACTTCAAACCGGCAATAGGAAACACACTGAGAAACCAGAGTAAAAGTTTCTCCTGCAACCCTTTCCGTTTGTGCTAGATGAACGAACGTCTCTCCACATGCTCAGTTCTGAGGGAAAAGTGTGTGTGAAAGCCGAACTTCAAATATCTTGTTTGGAAAACAAAGTTTCTTTTAAGTTGCAAACTTCACTCCGTATATATATATGGGGAGGTACTAGCTCCAACTCGGTTTTACAGTGAAATCTGCAGGAATTTCAAACCGGCAATAGGAAACACACTGAGAAACCACAGTAAAAATTTCTCCTGCAACCCATTCCCTTTGTGCTACATGAACGAAGGACACTCCAGATGCTCAGTTCTGAGAGATAATTGTTTATGAAAGCCCTACTTCACTTAGCTTATTGGGAACACAAAGTTTCTTTTCAGTTGCATACGCCACTCCATACATATATATGGGGAGGTAATACCTCCAACTCGGTTTTACAGTGAAAACTGCACGAACTTAAACCAGCACTAGGAAACACACTGAGAAACCACAGTAAAAATTTCTCCTGCAACCAATTCCCTTTGTGCTAGATGAACGAACGACTGACCACATGCTCAGTTCTATTGATAATTGTGTGTGAATGCCGTCCTTCACCTAGCTTTGTGGGAAAAGAAAGTTTTTTTTCAGTTGCAAACTCCAATCCTTACACATATATGGGGAGTTACCAGCTCCAACACGGTTTTACAGTGAAAACTGCAGGAAGTTCAAACCGGCTCTAGGAAACACACTGAGAAATCAGAGTAAAGTTTCTCCTGCAACCCGTTCTTTTGTGCTAGATGAACGAACGTCTCTACACATGCTCTGTTCTCATAGATCAGTGTGTGTGAAAGCCGTCCTTCACCTAGCTTGTTGGGAACACAAAGTTTCTATTCAGTTGCAAACTCTAGTCCATACATATATATGGGAGATACTAGCTCCAACTCGGTTTTACAGTGAAAACTGTAGGAACTTCAAACTGGCACTAAGAAACACACTGTGAAACCACAGTAAAAATTTCTCCTGCAACCCATTCCCTTTATGCTAGATGAACGAACGACTCTCCACATGCTCAGTTCTGAGTGATAAGTATGTGTGAAAGCCGTCCTTCACCTAGCTTCTTCTGAACACAAAGTTTCTTTTCCGTTGCAATCTCCACTCCTTACATATGTATGGGGAGGTACCAGCTCCAACACGGTTTTACAGTGAAAACAGCATTAACTTCAAACCGGCACTAGGAAACACACTGAGAAATCAGAGTAAAGTTTATCCTGCAACCCGTTCTTTTGTGCTAGATGAACGAACGTATCTCCACATGCTCAGTTCTGAAAGATAATTATGTGTGAAAGCCGAACTTCACCTAGCTTGTTCTGAACTCAAAGTTTCTTTTCAGTTGCAAACCCCACTCCATACATATATATGGGGTGGTACTAGCTCCAACACCGTTTTATAGTGAAAACTGCAGGAACTTCAAACAGACACTTGGATAAGCACTGGGAAACCAGAGTAAAAGTTTCTCTTGCAAACCGTTCCATTTGTGCTAGAGGAACCTACATCTCTCCACTTGCTAATTTCTGAGAGATAAGTGTGTGTGAAAGCAGACCTTTAACTAGCTTGTTGGGAACACAAAGATTCTTTTCAGTTGCAAACTCCACTCCATACATATATATGGGGAGGTACTAGCTCCAACTCGCTTTTATAGTGAAAACTGCAGGAACTTCAAACCGGCACTAGGAAACACACTGAGAATCCAGGGTAAAAACTTCCCCTGCAACCCATTCACGTTGTACTAGATGAACGAACGACTCTCCACATGCTGAGTTCTGAGAGATAAGTGTGTGTGAAAGCCGTCCTTCACCTAGCTTTTTGGGAAAAGTTAGTTTCATTTCAGTGGTAAACACCAATCCTTACATATATATTGGGAGTTACCAGCTCCAACACGATATTACAGTGAAATCTCCAGAAACTTAAAACCGGCGCTAGGAAACACACTGAGAAATCAGAGTTAAAGTTTCTCCTGCAACCCGTTCCCTTTGTGCTAGATGAACGAACGACTCATCACATGCTCAGTTCTGAGATATATCAGTGTGTGAAAGGCGTCCTTCACATAGCTTGTTGGGACACAAAGTTTCTTTTCAGTTGCAAACCCCAAACCTTAAATATTTATGAGGAGTTATCAGCCCCAACACGGTTTTACAGTGAAAACTGCAGGAAGTTCAATCCAGCTCTAGGAAACACCCTGAGAAACCAGAGTAAAAGTGTCTCCTGCAACACGTTCATTTTGTGCTAGATGAAGGAACGACTCTCCACATGCTCAGTTCTCACAGATCTGTGTGTGTGTAAGCAGTCCTTCACCTAGACTGTGGGAAACACAAAGTTTTTTTCAGTTGCAAACTCCACTCCATACATATATATGGGGAGGTACAAGCTCCAACTCGGATTTATAGTGAAATCTGCAGGAACTTCAACCTGGCACTAGGAAACACACTGAGAAACCAGAGTAAAACTTTCCCCTACTACCCGTTCCCTTTGTTCTAGATGAACGAAGGACACTCCACATGCTCAGTTCTGAGAGATAATCGTGTGTGAAAGCTCTAATTCACATAGCTTATAGGGAACACAAAGTTTCTATTCAGTTGCAAATTCCAGTCCCTACATATATATGGGAGATACTAGCTCCAACTCGTTTTTACAGTGAAAACTGCAGGAAGTTCAAAACGGCTCTAGGAAACACACTGAGAAACCAGAGTAAAAGTTTCTCCTGCAACCCGTTCTTTTGTGCTAGATGAAAGAATATCTCTCCACATGCTGAGTTCTGAGAGATAATTTTGTGTGAAAGCTGTCCTTCACCTAGCTTTTTGGGAACAAAAAGTTTCTTTTCATTTGTTAACACCACTCCATACATGTATATGGGGAGGTACAAGCTCCACCTCGGTTTTACAGTGAAAACTGCAGGAATTTCAAACAGGCACTAGGAAACACAGTGAGATACCACAGTAAAAGTTTCTCCTGCAACCCGTTCCTTTTGTGCTAGTTGAACGAACGTATCTCCACATGGTCAGTTCTGAATGATAAGTGTGTGTGAAAGCCGTCCTTCACCTAGCTTGTTGGGAACACAAAGTTTCTTTTCAGTTGCAAATTCCACTTCAAACATATATATGGAGGATCTAGCTCCAACTCGGTTTTACAGTGATAACTGCAGGAAGATCATACCGGCACTTGGAAAAACACTGAGAAATCAGAGTAAAAATAACCCCTGCAAACCGTTCCCTTTGTGCTAGATGAACGAACGACCCTCCACATGCTCAGTTCTGAGAGAAAACTGTGTGTTACAGCCGTCCTTCACCTAGCTTGTTTGGAACACAAAGTTTATTTTTTGTTGCAAACTCCAATCCTTACATATATATGTGGAGGTACCAGATCGAACACGGTATCACAGTGAAAACTGCAGGAACTTCAAACCGGCAATAGGAAACACACTGAGAAACCAGAGTAAAAGTTTCTCCTGCAACCCTTTCCGTTTGTGCTAGATGAACGAACGTCTCTCCACATGCTCAGTTCTGAGGGAAAAGTGTGTGTGAAAGCCGAACTTCAAATATCTTGTTTGGAAAACAAAGTTTCTTTTAAGTTGCAAACTTCACTCCGTATATATATATGGGGAGGTACTAGCTCCAACTCGGTTTTACAGTGAAATCTGCAGGAATTTCAAACCGGCAATAGGAAACACACTGAGAAACCACAGTAAAAATTTCTCCTGCAACCCATTCCCTTTGTGCTACATGAACGAAGGACACTCCAGATGCTCAGTTCTGAGAGATAATTGTTTATGAAAGCCCTACTTCACTTAGCTTATTGGGAACACAAAGTTTCTTTTCAGTTGCATACGCCACTCCATACATATATATGGGGAGGTAATACCTCCAACTCGGTTTTACAGTGAAAACTGCACGAACTTAAACCAGCACTAGGAAACACACTGAGAAACCACAGTAAAAATTTCTCCTGCAACCAATTCCCTTTGTGCTAGATGAACGAACGACTGACCACATGCTCAGTTCTATTGATAATTGTGTGTGAATGCCGTCCTTCACCTAGCTTTGTGGGAAAAGAAAGTTTTTTTTCAGTTGCAAACTCCAATCCTTACACATATATGGGGAGTTACCAGCTCCAACACGGTTTTACAGTGAAAACTGCAGGAAGTTCAAACCGGCTCTAGGAAACACACTGAGAAATCAGAGTAAAGTTTCTCCTGCAACCCGTTCTTTTGTGCTAGATGAACGAACGTCTCTACACATGCTCTGTTCTCATAGATCAGTGTGTGTGAAAGCCGTCCTTCACCTAGCTTGTTGGGAACACAAAGTTTCTATTCAGTTGCAAACTCTAGTCCATACATATATATGGGAGATACTAGCTCCAACTCGGTTTTACAGTGAAAACTGTAGGAACTTCAAACTGGCACTAAGAAACACACTGTGAAACCACAGTAAAAATTTCTCCTGCAACCCATTCCCTTTATGCTAGATGAACGAACGACTCTCCACATGCTCAGTTCTGAGTGATAAGTATGTGTGAAAGCCGTCCTTCACCTAGCTTCTTCTGAACACAAAGTTTCTTTTCCGTTGCAATCTCCACTCCTTACATATGTATGGGGAGGTACCAGCTCCAACACGGTTTTACAGTGAAAACAGCATTAACTTCAAACCGGCACTAGGAAACACACTGAGAAATCAGAGTAAAGTTTATCCTGCAACCCGTTCTTTTGTGCTAGATGAACGAACGTATCTCCACATGCTCAGTTCTGAAGATAATTATGTGTGAAAGCCGAACTTCACCTAGCTTGTTCTGAACTCAAAGTTTCTTTTCAGTTGCAAACCCACTCCATACATATATATGGGGTGGTACTAGCTCCAACACCGTTTTATAGTGAAAACTGCAGGAACTTCAAACAGACACTTGGATAAGCACTGGGAAACCAGAGTAAAAGTTTCTCTTGCAAACCGTTCCATTTGTGCTAGAGGAACCTACATCTCTCCACTTGCTAATTTCTGAGAGATAAGTGTGTGTGAAAGCAGACCTTTAACTAGCTTGTTGGGAACACAAAGATTCTTTTCAGTTGCAAACTCCACTCCATACATATATATGGGGAGGTACTAGCTCCAACTCGCTTTTATAGTGAAAACTGCAGGAACTTCAAACCGGCACTAGGAAACACACTGAGAATCCAGGGTAAAAACTTCCCCTGCAACCCATTCACGTTGTACTAGATGAACGAACGACTCTCCACATGCTGAGTTCTGAGAGATAAGTGTGTGTGAAAGCCGTCCTTCACCTAGCTTTTTGGGAAAAGTTAGTTTCATTTCAGTGGTAAACACCAATCCTTACATATATATTGGGAGTTACCAGCTCCAACACGATATTACAGTGAAATCTCCAGAAACTTAAAACCGGCGCTAGGAAACACACTGAGAATCAGAGTTAAAGTTTCTCCTGCAACCCGTTCCCTTTGTGCTAGATGAACGAACGACTCATCACATGCTCAGTTCTGAGATATATCAGTGTGTGAAAGGCGTCCTTCACATAGCTTGTTGGGACACAAAGTTTCTTTTCAGTTGCAAACCCCAAACCTTAAATATTATGAGGAGTTATCAGCCCCAACACGGTTTTACAGTGAAAACTGCAGGAAGTTCAATCCAGCTCTAGGAAACACCCTGAGAAACCAGAGTAAAAGTGTCTCCTGCAACACGTTCATTTTGTGCTAGATGAAGGAACGACTCTCCACATGCTCAGTTCTCACAGATCTGTGTGTGTGTAAGCAGTCCTTCACCTAGACTGTGGGAAACACAAAGTTTTTTTCAGTTGCAAACTCCACTCCATACATATATATGGGGAGGTACAAGCTCCAACTCGGATTTATAGTGAAATCTGCAGGAACTTCAACCTGGCACTAGGAAACACACTGAGAAACCAGAGTAAAACTTTCCCCTACTACCCGTTCCCTTTGTTCTAGATGAACGAAGGACACTCCACATGCTCAGTTCTGAGAGATAATCGTGTGTGAAAGCTCTAATTCACATAGCTTATAGGGAACACAAAGTTTCTATTCAGTTGCAAATTCCAGTCCCTACATATATATGGGAGATACTAGCTCCAACTCGTTTTTACAGTGAAAACTGCAGGAAGTTCAAAACGGCTCTAGGAAACACACTGAGAAACCAGAGTAAAAGTTTCTCCTGCAACCCGTTCTTTGTGCTAGATGAAAGAATATCTCTCCACATGCTGAGTTCTGAGAGATAATTTTGTGTGAAAGCTGTCCTTCACCTAGCTTTTTGGGAACAAAAAGTTTCTTTTCATTTGTTAACACCACTCCATACATGTATATGGGGAGGTACAAGCTCCACCTCGGTTTTACAGTGAAAACTGCAGGAATTTCAAACAGGCACTAGGAAACACAGTGAGATACCACAGTAAAAGTTTCTCCTGCAACCCGTTCCTTTTGTGCTAGTTGAACGAACGTATCTCCACATGGTCAGTTCTGAATGATAAGTGTGTGTGAAAGCCGTCCTTCACCTAGCTTGTTGGGAACACAAAGTTTCTTTTCAGTTGCAAATTCCACTTCAAACATATATATGGAGGATCTAGCTCCAACTCGGTTTTACAGTGATAACTGCAGGAAGATCATACCGGCACTTGGAAAAACACTGAGAAATCAGAGTAAAAATAACCCCTGCAAACCGTTCCCTTTGTGCTAGATGAACGAACGACCCTCCACATGCTCAGTTCTGAGAGAAAAGTGTGTGTTACAGACGTCCTTCACCTAGCTTGTTTGGAACACAAAGTTTATTTTTTGTTGCAAACTTCAATCCTTACATATATATGGGGAGGTACCAGATCCAACACGGTATCACAGTGAAAACTGCAGGAACTTCAAACCGGCAATAGGAAACACACTGAGAAACCAGAGTAAAAGTTTATCCTGCAACCCTTTCCGTTTGTGCTACATGAACGAACGTCTCTCCACATGCTCAGTTCTGAGGGATAAGTGTGTGTGAAAGCCGAACTTCAAATATCTTGTTTGGAAAACAAAGTTTCTTTTCAGTTGCAAACTCCACTCCGTATATATCTATGGGGAGGTACTAGCTCCAACTCGGTTTTACAGTGAAATCTGCAGGAATTTCCAACCGGCACTAGGAAACACACTGAGAAACCAGAGTAAAACTTTCTCCTGCTACCCGTTCCCTTTGTGCTAGATGAACGAAGGACACTCCACATGCTCAGTTCTGAGAGATAATTGTGTGTGAAAGCTCTACTTCACTTAGCTTATTGGGAATACAAGTTTCTTTTCAGTTGCATACGCCAATCCATTCATATATATGGGGAGGTAATACCTCCAACTCGGTTTTACAGTGAAAACTGCACGAACTTCAAACCAGCACTAGGAAACACACTGAGAAACCACAGTAAAATTTCTCCTGCAACCCATTCCCTTTGTGCTAGATGAACGAACGACTGACCACATGCTCAGTTCTGATAGATAATTGTGTGTGAAAGCCGTCCTTCACCTAGCTTGTTGGGAAAAGAAAGTTTCTTTTCAGTTGCAAACTCCAACCCTTACATATATATATGGGGAGTTACCAGCACCAACACGGTTTTACAATGAAAACTGCAGGAAGTTCAAACAGGCTCTAGGAAACACACTGAAAAACCAGAGTAAAAGTGTCTCCTGCAACCGGTTCAATTTGTGCTAGATGAAAGAACGTCTGTACACATGCTCTGTTCTCAGAGATCAGTGTGTGTGAAAGCCGTCCATCACCTAGCTTGTTGGGAACACAAAGTTTCTATTCAGTTGCAAACTCCGGTCCATACATATATATGGGAGATACTAGCTCCTACTCGGTTTTACAGTGAAACCTGCAGGAAGTTCAAAATGGCTCTAGGAAACACACTGAGAAACCAGAGTAAAAGTTTCTCCTGCAACCCGTTCCCTTTGTGCTAGATGAACGAATGTCTCTCCACATGAACAGTTCTGATAGAAAAGTTTGTTTGAAAGCCGACCTTCACATAGATTGTTGGAAACACAATGTTTTTTCAGTTGCAATCTCCACTCCATACATATATATGGGGAGGTAATAGCTCCAACTCGGTTTTACAGTGAAAACTGTAGGAACTTCAAACTGGCACTAAGAAACACACTGAGAAACCACAGTAAAAATTTCTCCTGCAACCATTCCCTTTGTGCTAGATGAATGAACGACTCTCCACATGCTCAGTTCTGAGTGATAAGTATGTGTGAAAGCCGTCCTTCACCTAGCTTCTTGTGAACACAAAGTTTCTTTTCAGTTGCAAACTCCACTCTTTACATATGTATGGGTAGGTACAAGTTCCAACACGGTTTTACAGTGAAAACTGCAGGAACTTCAAACCGGCACTAGGAAACACACTGAGAAATCAGAGTAAAGTTTAACCTGCATCCCGTTCTTTTGTGCTAGATGAACGAACGTATCTCCACATGCTCAGTTCTGAAAGATAATTGTGTGTGAAAGCCGACCTTCACCTAGCTTGTTCTGAACTCAAAGTTTCTTTTCAGTTGCAAACACCAATCCATACATATATATGGGGAGGTACTAGCTCCAACTCGGTTTTATAGTGAAAACTGCAGGAACTTCAAACCGGCATTAGGAAACACACTAAGAATCCAGAGTAAAAACTTCCATTGCAACCCATTCCCTTTGTACTAGATGAACGAACGACTCTCCACATGCTGAGTTCTGAGAGATAAGTGTGTGTGAAAGCCGTCCTTCACCTAGCTTTTTCGGAAAACATAGTTTCTTTTCAGTTGCAAACACCAATCTTTACATATATATTGGGAGTTCCCAGCTCCAACACGATTTTACAGTGAAATCTCCAGGAACTTCAAACCGGCGCTAGGAAACACACTGAGAAATCAGAGTTAAAGTTTCTCCTGCAACCCGTTCCCTTTGTGCTAGATGAACGAACGACTCTCCACATGCTCAGTTCTGAGATATATCAGTGTGTGAAAGCCGTCCTTCACCTAGCTTGTTGGGACACAAAGTTTCTTTTCAGTTGTAAACTCCAACCTTAAATATATATGGGGGAGTTATCAGCTCCAACACAGTTTTACAGTGATAACTGCAGGAAGTTCAATCCGGCTCTACGTAACTCCCTGAGAAACCAGAGTAAAAGTGTCTCCTGCAACCCGTTCACTTTGTGCTAGATGAACGAACGACTCTCCACATGCTCAGTTCTCACAGATCTGTGTGTGTGAAAGCCATCCTTCACCTAGATTGTTGGAAAAACAAGGTTTTTTTCACTTGCAATCTCCACTCCGTACATATATATGGGGAGGTACTAGCTCCAAATCGGTTTTACATTGAAAACTGCAGGAACTTCAAACCGGCACTAGGAAACACACTGAAAACCAGAGTAAAACTTTCCCCTGCTACCCGTTCCCTTTGTGCTGATGAACGAAGGACACTCCACATGCTCAGTTATGAGAGATAATTGTGTGTGAAAGCTCTACTTCACTTAGCTTATAGGGAACACAAAGTTTCTTTTCAGTTGCATATGCCACTCCATACATATATATGGGGAGATACAAGCTCCTACATTGTTTTACCTTGAAAACAGCAGGAACATCAAACCGGCACTAGGAAACACACTGAGAAAGCCAGAGTAAAATTTTCCCCTGCAACCCGTTCCCTTTGTGCTAGATGAACGAACGTCTCTCCACATGCTCAGTTCTGAAATGTAAGTGTGTGTGAAAGCCGATCTTCACCTAGCTTGTTCTGAACTCAAAGTTTCTTTTCAGTTGCAAACCCCACTCATACATATATATGGGGTGGTACTAGCTCCAACTCCGTTTTATAGTGAAAACTGCAGGAAGTTCAAACAGGCACTTGGAAAAGCACTGGGAATCCAGAGTAATATTTTCCCTTGCAAACCGTTCCCTTTGTGCTAGATGAACCAACGTCTATCCACATGCTCAGTTCTGAGAGATAATTGTGTGTGAAAGCCGTCATTCACATAGCTTATTGGGAACACAAAGTTTCCTTTCAGCAGCAAACTCCATTTAAATATATATATGGGGAGGTAATAGCTCCAACTCTGTTTTACAATGATAAATGCAGGAAGATCAAACCGGCATTTGGAAAAACAGTGAGAAACCAGAGTAAACATAAAACCTTCAACCCGTTCCCTTTGTGCTAGATGATCGAACTTCTATCCACATGCTCACTTCTGAGGGATAATTGTGTGAAAATCCAAAATGCACCTATCTTGTTGGGAACACAAAGTTTCTTTACAGTTGCAAACTCCACTCCATAGATATATATGGGGAGGTACTAGCTCCAACTCGGTTTTATAGTGAAAACTGCAGGAACTTCAAACCGGCGCTAGGAAACACACTGAGAAATCAGAGTTAAAGTTTCTCCTGCAACCCGTTCCATTTGTGCTAGATGAACGAACGACTTTCCACATGCTCAGTTCTGAGAGATATGTGTGTTTGAAAGCCATCCTTCACCTAGCTTGTTGTTAACACAAAGTTTCTTTTCAGTTGAAACTCCACTCCTTACATATATATGGGGAGGTAACAGCTCCAACACGGTTTTACAGTGAAAAGTGCATGAACTTCAAACCGGCACTAGGAAACACACTGAGAAACCAGAGTAAAGTTTCTCCTGCAACCCGTTCTTTTGTGCTAGATGAACGAACATCTCTCCACATGCTCAGTTATGAGAGATAATTGTGTGTGAAAGCCGTCCTTCACCTAGCTTTTTGGGAACACAAAGTTTCTTTTCATTTGTTAACACCATTCCCTACATGTATATGGGGAGGTACAAGCTCCACCTCGGTTTTACATTGAAAACTGCAGGAACTTCAAACCGGCACTAGGAAACACAGTGAGATACCAGAGTAAAACTTTCCCCTGCAACCCATTCCCTTTGTGCTACATGAACGAACGTCTCTCCACATGGTCAGTTCGGAGACCTAAGTGGGTGTGAAAGCCGTCCTTCACCTAGCTTGTTCGGAACACAAAGTTTCTTTTCAGTTGCAAACTCCACTTCAAACATTCATATGGAGGATCTAGCTCCAACTCGGTTTTACAGTGATAACTGCAGGAAGATCATACAGGCACTTGGAAAAACACTGAGAAATCAGAGTAAAAATAACTCCTGCAAACCGTTCCCTTTGTGCTAGATGAACGAACGTCTCTCCACATGCTCAGTTCTGAGAGATAATTGTGTGTGAAAGCTCTAATTCACATAGCTTATAGGGAACACAAAGTTTCTATTCAGTTGCAAACTCCAGTCCATACATATATATGGGAGATACTTGCTCCAACACGCTTTTACAGTGAAACCTGCAGGAAGTTCAAAACGGCTCAAGGAAACACACTGAGAAACCAGAGTAAAAGTTTCTCCTGCAACCCGTTCCCTTTGTGCTAGATGAACGAATGTCTCTCCACATGAACATTTCTGATAGAAAAGATGGTTTGAAAGCAATCCTTCACCTAGATTGTTGGAAACACAAATTTTTTTCAGTTGCAAACTCCACTCCATACATATATATGGGGAGGTAATAGCTCCAACTTGGTTTTACAGTGAAAACTGCAGGAACTTCAAACCGGCACTAGGAAACAGACTGAGAAACCAGAGTAAAAGTTTCTCCTGCAACCCGTTCCCTTTGTGCTAGATGAACGGACGTCTCTCCACATGCTCAGTTCTGAGAGGAAAGTGTGTGTGAAAGCCGTCCTTCACCTAGCTTGTTGGGAACACAAAGTTTCTTTTCAGTTGCAAACTCCACTTCAAACATATATATGGAGGATCTAGCTCCAACTCGGTTTTACAGTGATAACTGCAGGAAGATCATACCGGCACTTGGAAAAACACTGAGAAATCAGAGTAAAAATACCCTGCAAACCGTTCCCTTTGTGCTAGATGAACGAACGACCCTCCACATGCTCAGTTCTGAGAGAAAAGTGTGTGTTACAGACGTCCTTCACCTAGCTTGTTTGGAACACAAAGTTTATTTTTGTGCAAACTTCAATCCTTACATATATATGGGGGAGGTACCAGATCCAACACGGTATCACAGTGAAAACTGCAGGAACTTCAAACCGGCAATAGGAAACACACTGAGAAACCAGAGTAAAAGTTTATCCTGCAAACCCTTTCCGTTTGTGCTAGATGAACGAACGTCTCTCCACATGCTCAGTTCTGAGGGATAAGTGTGTGTGAAGCCGAACTTCAAATAGCTTGTTGGGAAAACAAAGTTTCTTTTCAGTTGCAAACTCACTCCGTATATATATATGGGGAGGTACTAGCTCCAACTCGGTTTACAGTGAAATCTGCAGGAATTTCCAACCGGCACTAGGAAACACACTGAGGAAACCAGAGTAAACTTTCTCCTGCTACCCGTTCCCTTTGTGCTAGATGAACGAAGGACAATCCACATGCTCAGTTCTGAGAGATAATTGTGTGTGAAAGCTCTACTTCACTTAGCTTATTGGGAATACAAAGTTTCTTTTCAGTTGCATACGCCAATCCATACATATATATGGGGAGGTAATACCTCCAACTCGGTTTTACAGTGAAAACTGCACGAACTTCAAACCAGCACTAGGAAACACACTGAGAAACCACAGTAAAAATTTCTCCTGCAACCCATTCCCTTTGTGCTAGATGAACGAACGTCTGACCACATGCTCAGTTCTGATAGATAATTGTGTGTGAAAGCCGTACTTCACCTAGCTTGTTGGGAAAAGAAAGTTTCTTTTCAGTTGCAAACTCCAACCCTTACATATATATATGGGGAGTTACCAGCTCCAACACGGTTTTACAGTGAAAACTGCAGGAAGTTCAAACCGGCTCTAGGAAACACACTGAAAAACCAGAGTAAAAGTGTCTCCTGCAACCGGTTCAATTTGTGCTAGATGAAAGAACGTCTGTACACATGCTCTGTTCTCAGAGATCAATGTGTGTGAAAGCCGTCCATCACCTAGCTTGTTGGGAACACAAAGTTTCTATTCAGTTGCAAACTCCAGTCCATACATATATATGGGAGATACTAGCTCCAACTCGGTTTTACAGTGAAACCTGCAGGAAGTTCAAAATGGCTCTAGGAAACACCTGAGAAACCAGAGTAAAAGTTTCTCCTGCAACCCGTTCCCTTTGTGCTAGATGAACGAATGTCTCTCCACATGAACAGTTCTGATAGAAAAGTTTGTTTGAAAGCCGACCTTCACATAGATTGTTGGAAACACAATGTTTTTTCAGTTGCAATCTTCACTCCATACATATATATGGGGAGGTAATAGCTCCAACTCGGTTTTACAGTGAAAACTGTAGGAACTTCAAACTGGCACTAAGAAACACACTGAGAAACCACAGTAAAAATTTCTCCTGCAACCCATTCCCTTTGTGCTAGATGAATGAACGACTCTCCACATGCTCAGTTCTGAGTGATAAGTATGTGTGAAAGCCGTCCTTCACCTAGCTTCTTGTGAACACAAAGTTTCTTTTCAGTTGCAAACTCCACTCTTACATATGTATGGGTAGGTACAAGCTTCCAACACGGTTTTACAGTGAAAACTGCAGGAACTTCAAACCGGCACTAGGAAACACACTGAGAAATCAGAGTAAAGTTATCCTGCATCCCGTTCTTTTGTGCTAGATGAACGAACGTATCTCCACATGCTCAGTTCTGAAAGATAATTGTGTGTGAAAGCCGACCTTCCCCTAGCTTGTTCTGAACTCAAAGTTTCTTTTCAGTTGCAAACACCAATCCATACATATATATGGGGAGGTACTAGCTCCAACTCGGTTTTATAGTGAAAACTGCAGGAACTTCAAACCGGCATTAGGAAACACACTAAGAATCCAGAGTAAAAACTTCCATTGCAACCCATTCCCTTTGTACTAGATGAACGAACGACTCTCCACATGCTGAGCTCTGAGAGATAAGTGTGTGTGAAAGCCGTCCTTCACCTAGCTTTTTGGGAAAAGATAATTTCTTTTCAGTTGCAAACACCAATCCTTACATATATATTGGGAGTTCCCAGCTCCAACACGATTTTACAGTGAAATTTCCAAGAACTTCAAACCGGCGCTAGGAAACACACTGAGAAATCAGAGTTAAAGTTTCTCCTGCAACCCGTTCCCTTTGTGCTAGATGAACGAACGACTCTCCACATGCTCAGTTCTGAGATATATCAGTGTGTGAAAGCCGTCCTTCACCTAGCTTGTTGGGACACAAAGTTTCTTTTCAGTTGTAAACTCCAAACCTGAAATATATATGGGGAGTTATCAGCTCCAACACAGTTTTACAGTGATAACTGCAGGAAGTTCAATCCGGCTCTACGTAACTCCCTGAGAAACCAGAGTAAATGTGTCTCCTGCAACCTGTTCACTTTGTGCTAGATGAACGAACGACTCTCCACATGCTCAGTTCTCACAGATCTGTGTGTGTGAAAGCAATCCTTCACCTAGATTGTTGGAAACACAAAGTTTTTTTCACTTGCAATCTCCACTCCGTACATATATATGGGGAGGTACTAGCTGCAACTCGGTTTTACATTGAAAACTGCAGGAACTTCAAACCGGCACTAGGAAACACACTGAAAACCAGAGTAAAACTTTCCCCTGCTACCCGTTCCCTTTGTGCTGATGAACGAAGGACACTCCACATGCTCAGTTATGAGAGATAATTGTGTATGAAAGCTCTACTTCACTTAGCTTATAGGGAACACAAAGTTTCTTTTCAGTTGCATATGCCACTCCATACATATATATGGGGAGATACAAGCTCCTACATTGTTTTACCTTGAAAACAGCAGGAACATCAAACCGGCACTAGGAAACACACTGAGAAAGCCAGAGTAAAATTTTCTCCTGCAACCCGTTCCCTTTGTGCTAGATGAACGAACGTCTCTCCACATGCTCAGTTCTGAAATGTAAGTGTGTGTGAAAGCCGATCTTCACCTAGCTTGTTCTGAACTCAAAGTTTCTTTTCAGTTGCAAACCCCACTCATACATATATATGGGGTGGTACTAGCTCCAACTCCGTTTATAGTGAAAACTGCAGGAAGTTCAAACAGGCACTTCGGAAAAGCACTGGGAATCCAGAGTAAAATTTTCCCTTGCAAACCGTTCCCTTTGTACTAGATGAACCAACGTCTATCCACATGCTCAGTTCTGAGAGATAATTGTGTGTGAAAGCCGTCATTCACATAGCTTATTGGGAACACAAAGTTTCCTTTCAGGAGCAAACTCCATTTAAATATATATATGGGGAGGTAATAGCTCCAACTCTGTTTTACAATGATAACTGCAGGAAGATCAAACCGGCATTTGGAAAAACAGTGAGAAACCAGAGTAAACATAAAACCTTCAACCCGTTCCCTTTGTGCTAGATGATCGAACTTCTATCCACATGCTCACTTCTGAGGGATAATTGTGTGAAAATCCAAAATGCACCTATCTTGTTGGGAACACAAAGTTTCTTTACAGTTCCAAACACCACTCCATAGATATATATGGGGAGTTACTAGCTCCAACTCGGTTTTATAGTGAAAACTGCAGGAACTTCAAACCGGCGCTAGGAAACACACTGAGAAATCAGAGTTAAAGTTTCTCCTGCAACCCGTTCCCTTTGTGCTAGATGAACGAACGACTTTCCACATGCTCAGTTCTGAGAGATATGTGTGTTTGAAAGCCGTCCTTCACCTAGCTTGTTGGGAACACAAAGTTTCTTTTCAGTTGAAACTCCACTCCTTACATATATATGGGGAGGTAACAGCTCCAAAACGGTTTTACAGTGAAAAGTGCATGAACTTCAAACCGGCACTAGGAAACACACTGAGAATTCAGAGTTAAAGTTTCTCCTGCAACCCGTTCCCTTTGTGCTTGATGAACGAACGACTTTCCACATGCTCAGTTCTGAGAGATATGTGTGTTTGAAAGCCGTCCTTCACCTAGCTTGTTGGGAACACAAAGTTTCTTTTCAGTTGAAACTCCACTCCTTACATATATATGGGGAGGTAACAGCTCCAACACGGTTTTACAGTGAAAAGGGCATGAACTTCAAACCGGCACTAGGAAACACACTGAGAAACCTGAGTAAAGTTTCTCCTGCAACCCGTTCTTTTGTGCTAGATGAACGAACATCTCTCCACATGCTCAGTTATGAGAGATAATTGTGTGTGAAAGCCGTCCTTCACCTAGCTTTTTGGGAAATCAAAGTTTCTTTTCATTTGTTAACACCACTCCATACATATATATGGGGAGGTACAAGCTCCACCTCGGTTTTACAGTGAAAACTGCAGGAACTTCAAACCGGCACTAGGAAACACAGTGAGATACCAGAGTAAAAGTTTCCCCTGCAACCCATTCCCTTTGTGCTACATGAACGAACGTCTCTCCACATGGTCAGTTCGGAGACCTAAGTGGGTGTGAAAGCCGTCCATCACCTAGCTTGTTGGGAACACAAAGTTTCTTTTCAGTTGCAAACTCCACTTCAAACATACATATGGAGGATCTAGCTCCAACTCGGTTTTACAGTGATAACTGCAGGAAGATCATACAGGCACTTGGAAAAACACTGAGAAATCAGAGTAATAATAACTCCTGCAAACCGTTCCCTTTGTGCTAGATGAACGAACGTCTCTCCACATGCTCAGTTCTGAGAGATAATTGTGTGTGAAAGCTCTAATTCACATAGCTTATAGGGAACACAAAGTTTCTATTCAGTTGCAAACTCCAGTCCATACATATATATGGGAGATACTTGCTCCAACTCGGTTTTACAGTGAAACCTGCAGGAAGTTCAAAACGGCTCAAGGAAACACACTGAGAAACCAGAGTAAAAGTTTCTCCTGCAACCCGTTCCCTTTGAGCTAGATGAACGAATGTCTCTCCACATGAACATTTCTGATAGAAAAGTTGGTTTCAAAGCAATCCTTCACCTAGATTGTTGGAAACACAAATTTTTTTCAGTTGCAAACTCCACTCCATACATATATATGGGGAGGTAATAGCTCCAACTTGGTTTTACAGTGAAAACTGCAGGAACTTCAAACCGGCACTAAGAAACACACTGAGAAACCACAGTAAATATTTCTCCTGCAACCCATTCCATTTGTGCTAGATGAACGAACGAATTTCCACATGCTCAGTTCTGAATGATAAGTGTGTGTTAAAGCCGAACTTCACCTAGCTTGTTGGAACACAAAGTTTCTTTACAGTTGCAAACTCTACTCCATAGATATATATGGGGAGGTACTAGCTCCAACTCGGTTTTATAGTGAAAACTGCAGGAAATTCAAACCGGCGCTAGGAAACACACTGAGAAATCAGAGTTAAAGTTTCTCCTGCAACCCGTTCCCTTTGTGCTAGATGAACGAACGACTTTCCACATGCTCAGTTCTGAGAGATATGTGTGTTTGAAAGCCGTCCTTCACCTAGCTTGTTGGGAACACAAAGTTTCTTTTCAGTTGAAACTCCACTCCTACATATATATGGGGAGGTAACAGCTCCAACACGGTTTTACAGTGAAAATGCATGAACTTCAAACCGGCACTAGGAACACACTGAGAAATCAGAGTTAAAGTTTCTCCTGCAACCCGTTCCCTTTGTACTAGATGAACGAATGTCTCTCCACATGAACATTTCTGATAGAAAAGTTGTTTGAAATCAATCTTTCACCTAGATTGTTGGAAACACAAATTTTTTCAGTTGCAAACTCCACTCCATACATATATATGGGGAGTAATAGCTCCAACTTGGTTTTTACAGTGAAAACTGCAGGAACTTCAAACTGGCACTAGAAACACACTGAGAACCAGAGTAAAGTTTCTCCTGCAACCCGTTCTTTTGTGCTAGATGAAAGAACATCTCTCCACATGCTGAGTTCTGAGAGATAATTTTGTGTGAAAGCTGTCCTTCACCTAGCTTTTGGGAACAAATAGTTTTCTTTTCATTTGTTAACACCACTCCATACATGTATATGGGGAGGTACAAGCTCCACCTCGGTTTTACAGTGAAAACTGCAGGAACTTCAAACCGGCACTAGGAAACACAGTGAGATACCACAGTAAAAGTTTCTCCTGCAACCCATTCCCTTTGTGCTAGTTGAACGAACGTATCTCCACATGGTCCGTTCTGAATGATAAGTGTGTGTGAAAGCAGTCCTTCACCTAGCTTGTTGGGAACACAAAGTTTTTTTTCAGTTGCAAACTCCACTTCAAACATATATATGGAGGATCTAACTCCAACTCGTTTTTACAGTGATAACTGCAGGAAGATCATACCGGCACTTGGAAAAACACTGAGAAATCAGAGTAAAAATAACACCTGCAAAACCGTTCCCTTTGTGCTAGATGAACGAACGACCCTCCACATGCTCAGTTCTGAGAGAAAAGTGTGTGTTACAGACGTCCTTCACCTAGCTTGTTTGGAAACACAAAGTTTATTTTTTGTTGCAAACTTCAATCCTTACATATATATGGGGAGGTACCAGATCCAACACGGTATCACAGTGAAAACTGCAGGAACTTCAAACCGGCAATAGGAAACACACTGAGAAACCACAGTAAAAATTTCTCCTGCAACCCATTCCCTTTGTGCTAGATGAACGAACGACTGACCACATGCTCAGTTCTGATAGATAATTGTGTGTGAAAGCCATCCTTCACCTAGCTTGTTGGGAAAAGAAAGTTTCTTTTCAGTTGCAAACTCCAACCCTTACATATATATATGGGGAGTTACCAGCTCCAACACAGTTTTACAGTGAAAACTGCAGGAAGTTCAAACCGGCTCTAGGAAACACACTGAGAAACCAGAGTAAAAGTTTCTCCTGCAACCCGTTCCCTTTGTGCTAGATGAACGAATGTCTCTCCACATGAACAGTTCTGATAGAAAGTTGTGTGTGAAAGCCGACCTTCACATAGATTGTTGGAAACACAAAGTTTTTTTCAGTTGCAAACTCCACTCCATACATATATAAGGGGAGGTAAGAGCTCCAACTCGGTTTTACAGTGAAAACTGTAGGAACTTCAAACTGGCACTAAGAAACACACTGAGAAACCACAGTAAAAATTTCTCCTGCAACCCATTCCCTTTGTGCTAGATGAACGAACGACTCTCCACATGCTCAGTTCTGAGTGATAATTATGTGTGAAAGCCGTCCTTCACCTAGCTTGTTGGGAACACAAAGTTTCTTTTCAGTTGCAAACTCCAATCCATACATATATATGGGGAGGTACTAGCTCCAACTCGGTTTTACAGTGAAAACTGCAGTAACTTCAAACCGGCACTAGGAAACACACTGAGAAATTAGAGTAAAGTTTATCCTGCAACCCGTTTTTTTGTGCTAGATGAACGAACGTATCTCCACATGCTCAGTTCTGAAAGATAATTGTGTGTGAAAGCCGACCTTCACCTAGCTTGTTCTGAACTCAAAGTTTCTTTTCAGTTGCAAACCCCAATCCATACATATATATGGGGAGGTACTAGCACCAAATCGGTTTTAATAGTGAAAACTGCAGGGAACTTCAAACCGGCATTAGGAAACACACTAAGAATCCAGAGTAAAAACTTCCGTTGCAAACCCATTCCCTTTGTACTAGATGAACGAACGACTCTCCACATGCTCAGTTCTGAGATATATCAGTGTGTGAAAGCCGTCCTTCACCTAGCTTGTTGGGACACAAAGTTTCTTTTCAGTTGTAAACTCCAAACCTTAAATATATATGGGGAGTTATCAGCTCCAACACAGTTTTACAGTGATAACTGCAGGAAGTTCAATCCGGCTCTACGTAACTCCCTGAGAAACCACAGTAAAAGTGTCTCCTGCAACCCGTTCACTTTGTGCTAGATGAACGAACGACTCTCCACATGCTCAGTTCTCACAGATCTGTGTGTGTGAAAGCCATCCTTCATCTAGATTGTTGGAAACACAAAGTTTTTTTCACTTGCAAACTCCACTCCGTACATATATATGGGGAGGTACTAGCTCCAACTCGGTTTTATAGTGAATTCTGCAGGAACTTCAAACCGGCACTAGGAAACACACTGAAAACCAGAGTAAAACTTTCCCCTGCTACCCGTTCCCTTTGTGCTGATGAACGAAGGACACTCCACATGCTCAGTTATGAGAAATAATTGTGTGTGAAAGCTCTACTTCTTTTAGCTTATAGGGAACACAAAGTTTCTTTTCAGTTGCATATGCCACTCCATACATATATATGGGGAGATACAAGCTCCTACACTGTTTTACCTTGAAAACAGCAGGAACATCAAACCGGCACTAGGAAACACACTGAGAAAGCCAGAGTAAAATTTTCTCCTGCAACCCGTTCCCTTTGTGCTAGATGAACGAACGTCTCTCCACATGCTCAGTTCTGAAATGTAATTGTGTGTAAAAGCCGATCTTCACCTAGCTTGTTCTGAACTCAAAGTTTCTTTTCAGTTGCAAACCCCACTCATACATATATATGGGGTGGTACTAGCTCCAACTCCGTTTTATAGTGAAAACTGCAGAAACTTCAAACAGGCACTTGGAAAAGCACTGGGAATCCAGAGTAAAATTTTCCCTTGCAAACCGTTCCCTTTGTGCTAGATGAACCAACGTCTCTCCACATGCTCAGTTCTGAGAGATAATTGTGAGTGAAAGCCGTCATTCACATAGCGTATTGGGAACACAAAGTTTCCTTTCAGGAGCAAACTCCATTTAAATATATATATGGGGAGGTAATAGCTCCAACTCTGTTTTACAATGATAACTGCAGGAAGATCAAACCGGCATTTGGAAAAACATTGAGAAACCAGAGTAAACATAAAACCTTCAACCCGTTCCCTTTGTGCTAGATGATCGAACTTCTATCCACATGCTAACTTCTGAGGGATAATTGTGTGAAAATCCAAAATGCACCTATCTTGTTGGGAACACAAAGTTTCTTTACAGTTGCAAACTCCACTCCATAGATATATATGGGGAGGTACTAACTCCAACTCGGTTTTATAGTGAAAACTGCAGGAACTTCAAACCGGCGCTAGGAAACACACTGAGAAATCAGAGTTAAAGTTTCTCCTGCAACCCGTTCCCTTTGTGCTAGATGAACGAACGACTTTCCACATGCTCAGTTCTGAGAGATATGTGTGTTTGAAAGCCGTCCTTCACCTAGTTTGTTGGGAACACAAAGTTTCTTTTCAGTTGAAACTCCACTCCTTACATATATATGGGGAGGTAACAGCTCCAACACGGTTTTACAGTGAAAAGTGCATGAACTTCAAACCGGCACTAGGAAACACACTGAGAAACCAGAGTAAAGTTTCTCCTGCAACCCGTTCTTTTGTGCTAGATGAACGAACATCTCTCCACATGCTCAGTTATGAGAGATAATTGTGTGTGAAAGCCTTCCTTCACCTAGCTTTTTGGGAACACAAAGTTTCTTTTCATTTGTTAACACCAATCCATACATGTATATGGGGAGGTACAAGCTCCACCTCGGTTTTACAGTGAAAACTGCAGGAGCTTCAAACCGGCACTAGGAAACACAGTGAGATACCAGAGTAAAAGTTTCCCATGCAACCCATTCCCTTTGTGCTAGATGAACGAACGTCTCTCCACATGGTCAGTTCAGAGACATAAGTGGGTGTGAAAGCCGTCTTTCACCTAGCTTGTTGGGATCACAAAGTTTCTTTTCAGTTGCAAACTCCACTTCAAACATACATATGGAGGATCTAGCTCCAACTCGGTTTTACTGTGATAACTGCAGGAAGATCATACAGGCACTTGGAAAAACACTGAGAAATCAGAGTAAAAATAACTCCTGCAAACCGTTCCCTTTGTGCTAGATGAACGAACGACCCTCCACATGCTCAGTTCGAGAGAAAAGTGTGTGTTACAGCCGTCCTTCACCTAGCTTGTTTGGAACACAAAGTTTATTTTTTGTTGCAAACTCCAATCCTTATATATATATGGGGAGGTACCAGATCCAACACGGTATCACAGTGAAAACTGCAGGAACTTCAAACCAGCAATAGGAAACACACTGAGAAACCAGAGTAAAAGTTTCTCCTGCAACCCTATCCGTTTGTGCTAGATGAACGAACGTCTCTCCACATGCTCAGTTCTGAGGGATAAGTGTGTGTGAAAGCCGAACTTCAAATATCTTGTTTGGAAAACAAAGTTTCTTTTCAGTTGCAAACTCCACTCCATACATATATATGGGGAGGTACTAGCTCCAACACGGTGTTACAGTGAAATCTGCAGGAATTTCAAACCGGCACTAGGAAACACAATGAGAAAACAGAGTAAAACTTTCTCCTGCTGCCCGTTCCCTTTGTGCTAGATGAACGAAGGACACTCCACATGCTCAGTTCTGAGAGATAATTGTGTGTGAAAGCTATACTTCACTTAGCTTATTGGGTACACAAAGTATCTTTTCAGTTGCATACGCCACTCCATACATATATAAGGGGAGGTAATAGCTCCAACTCGGTTTTAACTTGAAAACAGCAGGAACATCAAACCGGCACTAGGAAACACACTGAGAAAGCCAGAGTAAAAGTTTCTCCTGCAACCCGTTCCCTTTGTGCTGGATGAACGAACGTCTCTCCACATGCTCAGTTCTGATAGAAAGTTTCTTTTAAAGCCGTCCTTAACCTTGATTGTTGGAAACACAAAGGTTTTTTCAGTTGCAAACTCCACTCCATACATATATATGGGGAGGTAATACCTCCAACTCGGTTTTACAGTGAAAACTGCAGGAACTTCAAACCGGAACTAGGAAACACACTGAGAAACCACAGTAAAAATTTCCCCTGGAACTCATTCCCTTTGTGCTAGATGAACGAACGACTCACCACATGCTCAGTTCTGATAGATAATT
This sequence comes from Camelus ferus, assembly GCF_009834535.1. Classification (NCBI taxonomy): domain Eukaryota; kingdom Metazoa; phylum Chordata; class Mammalia; order Artiodactyla; family Camelidae; genus Camelus; species Camelus ferus. The sequence continues at coordinate 51,884 of NW_022587753.1, forward strand.
GTGTGTGAAAGCCGTCCTTCACCTAGCTTGTTGGGAAAAGAAAGTTTCTTTTAAGTTGCAAACTCCAATCCTTACATATATATGGGGAGGTTACCTAGCTCCAACACGATTTTACAGTGAAAATCTCCAGGAACTTCAAAACCGGCACTAGGAAACACACTGAGAAATCAGAGTTAAAATTTCTCCTGCAACCCGTTCACTTTGTGCTAGATGAACGAACGAATCTCCACATGCTCAGTTCTGAGAGATATGTGTGTGTGAAAGCCGTCCTTCACCTAGCTAGTTGGGAAAACAAAGTTTCTTTTCAGTAGCAAACTCCCAACCTTAAATATATATGGGGAGTTATCTAGCTCCAACACGGTTTTAACAGTGATAACTGCAGGAAGTTAAAACCGGCTCTAGGAAACACACTGAGAAACCAGAGTAAAAGTGTCTCCTGCAACCCGTTCACTTTGTGCTAGATGAACGAACGTCTCTACACATGCTCAGTTATGAGAGTTAATTGTGTGTGAAAGCCGTCCTTCACCTAGCTTGTTGGGAACACAAAGTTTCTTTTCAGTTGCATAACCCACTCCATACATATATATGGGGAGGTACTAGCTCCAACTCTGGTTTTACAGTGAAAACTGCAGGAACTTCAAACCGGCACTAGGAAACACAGTGAGAAACCAGAGTAAAAGTTTCTCCTGCAAACCCGTTCCCTTTGTGCTAGATGAACGAACGTCTCTCCACATGCTCAGTTCTGATAGATAAGTGTGTTTGAAAGCCGTCCTTCAACCTAGCTTGTTGGGAACACAAAGTTTCTTTTCAGTTGCAAACTCCACTCCATACATATATATGGGGAGGATACTAGCTCCAACTCGGTTTTACAGTGAAAACTGCAGGAAATTCAAACCGGCACTTAGGAAAAACACTGAGAAATCCAGAGTAAAAATTAACTCCTGCAAACCGTTCCCTTTGTGCTAGATGAACGAACGACTCTCCACATGCTCAGTTCTGAGAGATAAGTGTGTGTGAAAGCCGTCCTTCACCTAGCTTGTTTGGAACACAAAGTTTATTTTTTGTTGCAAACTCCAATCCTTACATATATATGGGGAGGTACCAGATCCAACACGGTATCACAGTGAAAACTGCAGGAACTTCAAACCGGCAATAGGAAACACACTGAGAAACCAGAGTAAAAGTTTCTCCTGCAACCCTTTCCGTCTGTGCTAGATGAACGAACGTCTCTCCACATGATCAGTTCTGAGTGATAAGTGTGTGTGAAAGAAGAACTTCAAATATCTTGTTTGGAAAACAAAGTTTCTTTTCAGTTGCAAACTCCACTCCGTACATATATATGGGGAGGTACTAGCTCCAACTCGGTTTTACAGTGAAATCTGCAGGAATTTCAAACCGGCACTAGGAAACACAATGAGAAAACAGAGTAAAACTTTCTCCTGCTGCCCGTTCCCTTTGTGCTAGATGAACGAAGGACACTCCACATGCTCAGTTCTGAGAGATAATTGTGTGTGAAAGCTATACTTCACTTAGCTTATTGGGTACACAAAGTTATCTTTTCAGTTGCATACGCCACTCCATACATATATAATGGGGAGGTAATAGCTCCAACTCGGTTTTACAGTGAAAACAGCAGGAACATCAAACCGGCACTAGGAAACACACTGAGAAAGCCAGAGTAAAAGTTTCTCCTGCAACCCGTTCCCTTTGTGCTGGATGAACGAACGTCTCTCCACATGCTCAGTTCTGATAGAAAGTTATTTTGAAAGCCGTCCTTCACCTTAGCTTGTTGGAACACAAAGTTTTTTTCAGTTGCAAACTCCACTCCATACATATATATGGGGAGGTACTACCTCCAACTCGGTTTTACAGTGAAAACTGCAGGAACTTCAAACCGGAACTAGGAAACACACTGAGAACCCAGAGTAAAAGTTTCTCCTGCAACCCGTTCCCTTTGTGCTAGATGAACGAACGTCTCACCACATGCTCAGTTCTGATAGATAATTGTGTGTGAAAGCCGTCCTTCACCATGCTTGTTGGGAAAAGAAAGTTTCTTTTAAGTTGCAAACTCCAATCCTTACATATATATGGGGAGTTACCAGCTCCAACACGATTTTACAGTGAAATCTCCAGGAACTTCAAACCGGCACTAGGAAACACACTGAGAAATCAGAGTTAAATTTCTCCTGCAACCCGTTCACTTTGTGCTAGATGAACGAACGGATCTCCACATGCTCAGTTCTGAGAGATATGTGTGTGTGAAAGCCGTCCTTCACCTAGCTTGTTGGGAAAAAAAAGTTTCTTTTCAGTAGCAAACTTCAAACCTTAAATATATATGGGGAGTTATCAGCTCCAACACGGTTTTACACTGATAACTGCAGGAAGTTAAAACCGGCTCTAGGAAACACACTGAGAAACCAGAGTAAAAGTGTCTCCTGCAACCCGTTCACTTTGTGCTAGATGAACGAACGTATCTACACATGCTCAGTTATGAGAGATTAATTGTGTGTGAAAGCCGTCCTTCACCTAGCTTTTGGGAACACAAAGTTTCTTTCATTTGCTAACACCACTCCATACATATATATGGGGAGGTACTAAGCTCCAACTCGGTTTTACAGTGAAAACTGCAGGAACTTCAAACCGGCACTAGGAAACAGACTGAGATACCAGAGTAAAAGTTTCTCCTGCAACCCATTCCCTTTGTGCTAGATGAACGAACGTCTCTCCACATGCTCAGTTCTGAGAGATAAGTGTGTGTGAAAGCCGTACCTTCACCTAGCTTGTTGGGAACACAAAGTTTCTTTTCAGTTGCAAACTCCACTCCATACATATATATGGGGAGGTACTAGCTCCAACTCGGTTTTACAGTGAAAACTGCAGGAACTTCAACCGGCACTAGGAAACAGACTGAGAAACCAGAGTAAAAGTTTACTCCTGCAAACCCGTTCCCTTTGTGCTAGATGAACGAACGTCTCTCCACATGCTCAGTTCTGAGAGATAATTGTGTGTGAAAGCCGTCCTTCACCTAGCTTGTTGGAACACAAAGTTTATTTTTTGTTGCAAACTCCAACTCCATACATATATATGGGGAGGTACCTAGCTCCAACACGGTTATACAGTGAAAACTGCAGGAACTTCAAACCGGCAATAGGAAACAGACTGAGAAACCAGAGTAAAAGTTTCTCCTGCAACCCTTTCCCGTCTGTGCTAGATGAACGAACGTCTCTCCACATGCTCAGTTCTGAGAGATAAGTGTGTGTGAAAGCCGTAACTTCACCTAGCTTGTTGGAACACAAAGTTTCTTTTCAGTTGCAAACTCCACTCCAGTACATATATATGGGGAGGTACTAGCTCCAACTCGGTTTTACAGTGAAATCTGCAGGAATTTCAAACCGGCACTAGGAAACACAATGAGAAACCAGAGTAAAAGTTTCTCCTGCTACCCGTTCCCTTTGTGCTAGATGAACGAACGTACTCTCCACATGCTCAGTTCTGAGAGATAATTGTGTGTGAAAGCCGTACTTCACCTTAGCTTATTGGGAACACAAAGTTTCTTTACAGTTGCATACGCCACTCCATACATATATAAGGGGAGGTAATAGCTCCAACTCGGTTTTAACTTGAAAACAGCAGGAACATCAAACCGGCACTAGGAAACACACTGAGAAAGCCAGAGTAAAAGTTTCTCCTGCAACCCGTTCCCTTTGTGCTGGATGAACGAACGTCTCTCCACATGCTCAGTTCTGATAGAAAGTTTATTTTAAAGCCGTCCTTAACCTTATTGTTGGAAACACAAAGTTTTTTTCAGTTGCAAACTCCACTCCATACATATATATGGGGAGGTAATACCTCCAACTCGGTTTTACAGTGAAAACTGCAGGAACTTCAAACCGGAACTAGGAAACACACTGAGAAACCACAGTAAAAATTTCCCCTGGAACTCATTCCCTTTGTGCTAGATGAACGAACGACTCACCACATGCTCAGTTCTGATAGATAATTGTGTGTGAAAGCCGTCCTTCACCATGCTTGTTGGGAAAAGAAAGTTTCTTTTAAGTTGCAAACTCCAATCCTTACATATATATGGGGAGTTACCAGCTCCAACACGATTTTACAGTGAAATCTCCAGGAACTTCAAACCGGCACTAGGAAACACACTGAGAAATCAGAGTTAAATTTCTCCTGCAACCAGTTCACTTTGTGCTAGATGAACGAACGAATCTCCACATGCTCAGTTCTGAGAGATATGTGTGTGTGAAAGCCGTCCTTCACCTAGCTAGTTGGGAAAACAAAGTTTCTTTTCAGTAGCAAACTCCCAACCTTAAATATATATGGGGAGTTATCAGCTCCAACACGGTTTTAAACTGATAACTGCAGGAAGTTCAAACCGGCTCTAGGAAACACACTGAGAAACCAGAGTAAAAGTGTCTCCTGCAACCCGTTCACTTTGTGCTAGATGAACGAACGTCTCTACACATGCTCAGTTATGAGAGATAATTGTGTGTGAAAGCCGTCCTTCACCTAGCTTTTTGGGAACACAAAGTTTCTTTTCATTTGTTAACACCACACCATACATTATATGGGGTGGTACAAGATCCAACTTGGTTTTACAGTGAAAACTGCAGGAACTTCAAACCGGCACTAGGAAACACAGTGAGATACCAGAGTAAAAGTTTCTCCTGCAACCCATTCCCTTTGTGCTAGATGAACGATCGTCTCTCCACATGGTCAGTTCTGATAGATTAGTGGTGTTTGAAAGCCGACCTTCAACTAGCTTGTTGGGAACACAAAGTTTCTTTTTCAGTTGCAAACTCCACTTCCAACAATATATATGGGGAGGATCCTAGCTCCAACTCGGTTTTACAATGATAACTGCAGGAAGATCATACCGGCACTTGGAAAAACACTGAGAAATCAGAGTAAAAATAACTCCTGCAAAACGTTCCCTTTGTGCTAGATGAACGAACGACCCTCCACATGCTCAGTTCTGAGAGATAAGTGTCTGTGAAAGCCGTCCTTCATCTAGCTTCTTTGGAACACAAAGTTTCTTTTCACTTGCAATCTCCAATCCATACATATATATGGGGAGGTACTAGCTCCAACTCGGTTTTACAGTGAAATCTGCAGGAATTTCAAACCGGCACTAGGAAACACACTGAGGAACCAGAGTAAAACTTTCTCCTGCTACACGTTCCCTTTGTGCTAGATGAACAAAGGACACTACACATGCTCAGTTCTGAGAGATAATTGTGCGTGAAAGCTCTACTTCACTTAGCTTATTGGGAACACAAAGTATCTTTTCAGTTGCATACGCCACTCCATACATATATATGGGGACGTACAAGCTCCATATCTGTTTTACAGTGAAAACTGCAGGAACATCAAACCGGCACTAGGAAACACACTGAGAAACCAGACTAATAGTTTCTCCTGCAAAATGTTCGCTTTGTGCTAGATGAACGAACGTCTCTCCACATGCTTAGTTCTGATAGAAAGTTTCTTTGAAAGCCGTCCTTAACCTAGATTGTTGGAAACACAAAGTTTTTTTCAGTTGCAAAATCCACTCCATACATATATATGGGGAGGTAATACCTCCAACTCGGTTTTACAGTGAAAACTGCAGGAAATTCAAACCGGCACTAGGAAACACAGTGAGATACCAGAGTAAAAGTTTCCCCTGCAACCCATTCCCTTTGTGCTACATGAACGAACGTCTCTCCACATGGTAGGTTCTGAGAGATAAGTGGGTGTGAAAGCCGTCCTTCACCTAGCTTGTTGGGAACACAAAGTTTCTTTTCAATTGCAAACTCCACTTCAAATATATATATGGAGGATCTAGCTCCAACTCGGTTTTACAGTGATAACTGCAGGAAGTTCATACAGGCACTTGGAAAATCACTGAGAAATCAGAGTAAAAATAACACCTGCAAACCGTTCCCTTTGTGTTAGATGAACGAACGACCCTCCACATGCTCAGTTCTGAGAGAAAAGTGTGTGTTACAGCCGTCCTTCACCTAGCTTGTTTGGAACACAAAGTTTATTTTTTGTTGCAAACTCCAATCCTTACATATATATGTGGAGGTACCAGATCCAAAACGGTATCACAGTGAAAACTGCAGGAACTTCAAACCGGCAATAGGAAACACACTGAGAAACCAGAGTAAAAGTATCTCCTGCTACACGTTCCCTTTGTGCTAGATGAACGAAGGACACTCCACATGCTCAGTTCTGGGAGATAATTGTGTGTGAAAGCTCTACTTCACTTAGCTTATTGGGAACACAAAGTATCTTTTCAGTTGCATACGCCACTCCATACATATATATGGGGAGGTAATAGCTCCAACTCGGTTTTAACTTGAAAACAGCAGGAACATCAAACCGGCACTATTAAACACACTGAGAAAGCCAGAGTAAAAGTTTCTCCTGCAACCCGTTCCCTTTGTGCTGGATGAACGAACGTCTCTCCACATGCTCAGTTCTGATAGAAAGTTTGTTTGAAAGACGTCCTTAACCTAGATTGTTGGAAACACAAAGTTTTTCAGTTGCAAACTCCACTCCATACATATATATGGGGATGTACTAGCTCCAACTCGGTTTTACAGTGAAAACTGCAGGAACTTCAAACCGGCACTAGGAAACAGACTGAGAAACCAGAGTAAAAGTTTCTCCTGCAACCCGTTCCGTTTGTGCTAGAATGAACGAACGTCTCTCCACATGCTCAGTTCTGAGAGATAAGTGTGTGTGAAAGCCGACCTTCACCTAGCTTGTTCTGGAACACAAAGTTTCTTTTCAGTTGCAAACTCCATCTCATACATATATATGGGGATGGTACTAGCTCCAACCCGGTTTTACAGTGAAAACTGCAGGAACTTCAAACCGGCACTAGGAAACAGACTGAGAAACCAGAGTAAAAGTTTCTCCTTGCAAACCAGTTCCCTTTGTGCTAGATGAACGAATCGTCTCTCCACATGCTCATTTCTGAGAGATAATTGTGTGTGAAAAGCCGTCCTTCACCTAGCTTAGTTGGGAACACAAAGTTTCTTTTCAGTTGCAAACTCCATTCAACATATATATATGGGGAGGTAATAGCTCCAACTCGGTTTTACAGTGATAACTGCAGGAACTTCAAACCGGCATTAGGAAAACAGACTGAGAAACCAGAGTAAACATTACTCCTGCAACCAGTTCCCTTTGTGCTAGATGAACGAACTGTCTCTCCACATGCTCAGTTTCTGAGGGATAAGTGTGTGTAAAGCCTCAATTCACCTATCTTGTTGGGAACACAAAGTTTCTTTTCAGTTGCAAACTCCACTCCTATACATATATATGGGGAGGTACTAGCTCCAACTCGGTTTTACAGTGAAAATTTGCAGGAACTTCAAACCGGCACTAGGAAACAGACTGAGAAACCGGAGTAAAAGTTTCTCCTGCAGCCCGTTCCCCTTGTGCTAGATGAACGAACGTCTCTTCACATGCTCTGTTCTGAGAGATAAGTGTGTGTGAGAGCCGTCCTTCACTTAGCTTGTTGGGAAAACAAAGATTCTCTTCAGTTGCAAACTCCACTCCAAACATATATATGGGGAGGTACTGGCTCCAACTCGGTTTTACACTGAAAACTGCAGGAACTTCAAACCGGCACTAAGAAACAGACTGAGAAACCAGAGTAAAAGTTTCTCCTGCAACACGTTCCATTTCGCCTAGATGAACGAACGTCTCACCACATGCTCAATTCTGAGAGATAAGTGTGTGTGAAAGCCGTCCTTCACCTAGCTTGTTGGGAACAAAAAGTTTCTTTTCAGTTGGAAACTCCACTCCATACATATATATGGGGCGGTACTAACTCCAACTCGGTTTTACAGTGAAAACTGCAGGAACTTCAAACCGGCACTAGGAAACAGACTGAGAAACCAGAGTAAAAGTTTCTCCTGCAACAAGTTCCCTTTGCGCTAGATAAACGAACGTCTCTCCACATGCTCAGTTCTGAGAGATAAGTGTGTGTGAAAGCCGTCCTTCACCTAGCTTGTTGGGAACAGAAAGTTTCTTTTCAGTTGGAAACTCCACTCCATACATATATATGGGGAGGTACTAGCTCCAACTCGGTTTTACAGTGAAAACTGCAGGAACTTCAAACCGGCACTAGGAAACAGACTGAGAAACCAGAGTAAAAGCTCCTCCTGCAAACCGTTCAATTTGTGCTAGATGAATGAACGCCTCTCCACATGCTCAGTTCTGAGAGATAAGTGTGTGTGAAAGCCGTCCTTCACGTAGCTTGTTGGGAACACAAAGTTTCTTTTCACTTGCAAACTCCACTCCATACATATATATGGGGAGGTACTAGCTCCAAGTCGTTTTTACAGTGAAAACTGCAGGAACTTCATACCGGCACTAGGAAAAAGACTGAGAACCAGAGTAAAAGTTACTCCTGCAACCCGTTCCCTTTGTGCTAGATGAACGAACGTCTCTCCACATGCTCAGTTCTGAGAGATAAGTGTGTGTGAGAGCCGTACTTCACCTTGCTTGTTGGGAACACAAAGTTTCATTTCAGTTGCAAACTCCACTCCATATATATATGGGGAGGTACTAGCTCCAACTCGGTTTTACAGTGAAAACTGCAGGAACTTGAAACCGGCACTAGGAAACAGACTGAGAAACCAGAGTAAAAGTTTCTCCTGCAAACCGTTCCCATTGTGCTAGTTGAACGAACGTCTCTCCACATGCTCAGTTCTGAGAGATAATTGTGTGTGAAAGCCGTACTTCACCTAGCTTGTTGGGAAAAGAAAGTTTCTTTTCAGTTGCAAACTCCAACCCTTACATATATATATGGGGAGTTACCAGCTCCAACACGGTTTTACAGTGAAAACTGCAGGAAGTTCAAACCGGCTCTAGGAAACACACTGAAAACCAGAGTAAAAGTGTCTCCTTCAACCGGTTCAATTTGTGCTAGATGAAAGAACGTCTGTACACATGCTCTGTTCTCAGAGATCAGTGTGTGTGAAAGCCGTCCATCACCTAGCTTGTTGGGAACACAAAGTTTCTTTTCAGTTGCAAACTCCACTTCAAACATACATATGGAGGATCTAGCTCCAACTCGGTTTTACAGTGAAAACTGCAGGAACTTCAAAACGGCACTAGGAAACAGACTGAGAAACCAGAGTAAAGTTTCTCCTGCAAACCGTTCCCTTTGTGCTAGATGAACGAACGTCTCTCCACATGCTCAGTTCTGAGAGATAATGTGTGTGAAAGCGTCTTTAACCTAGCTTGTTGGGAACACAAAGTTTCTTTTCAGTTGCAAACTCCACTCCATACATATATATGGGGAGTACTAGCTCCAACTCGGTTTTACAGTGAAAACTGCAGGAACTTCAAACCGGCACTAGGAAACAGACTGAGAAACCAGAGTAAAAGTTTCTCCTGCAACCCGTTCCCTTTGTGCTAGATGAACGAACGTCTCTCCACATGCTCAGTTCTGAGAGATAAGTGTGTGTGAAAGCCGTCCTTCACCTAGCTTGTTGGGAACACAAATTTCTTTTCAGTTGCAAACTCCATTCCATACATATATATGGGGAGGTACTAGCTCCAACTCGGTTTTACAGTGAAAACTGCAGGAACTTCAAACCGGCACTAAGAAACACACTGAGAAACCACAGTAAATATTTCTCCTGCAACCCATTCCATTTGTGCTAGATGAACGAACGAATTTCCACATGCTCAGTTCTGAATGATAAGTGTGTGTTAAAGCCGAACTTCACCTAGCTTGTTGGGAACACAAAGTTTCTTTACAGTTGCAAACTCTACTCCATAGATATATATGGGGAGGTACTAGCTCCAACTCGGTTTTATAGTGAAAACTGCAGGAACTTCAAACCGGCGCTAGGAAACACACTGAGAAATCAGAGTTAAAGTTTCTCCTGCAACCCGTTCCCTTTGTGCTAGATGAACGAACGACTTTCCACATGCTCAGTTCTGAGAGATATGTGTGTTTGAAAGCCGTCCTTCACCTAGCTTGTTGGGAACACAAAGTTTCTTTTCAGTTGAAACTCCACTCCTTACATATATATGGGGAGGTAACAGCTCCAACACGGTTTTACAGTGAAAAGTGCATGAACTTCAAACCGGCACTAGGAAACACACTGAGATATCAGAGTTAAAGTTTCTCCTGCAACCCGTTCCCTTTGTACTAGATGAACGAATGTCTCTCCACATGAACATTTCTGATAGAAAAGTTGGTTTGAAATCAATCTTTCACCTAGATTGTTGGAAACACAAATTTTTTTCAGTTGCAAACTCCACTCCATACATATATATAGGGAGGTAATAGCTCCAACTTGGTTTTACAGTGAAAACTGCAGGAACTTCAAACCGGCACTAAGAAACACACTGAGAAACCACAGTAAAAATTTCTCCTGCAACCCATTCCATTTGTGCTAGATGAACGAACGACTTTCCACATGCTCAGTTCTGAATGATAAGTGTGAGTGAAAGCCGAACTTCACCTAGCTTGTTGGGAACACAAAGTTTCTTTTCAGTTGAAACTCCACTCCTTACATATATATGGGGAGGTACCAGCTCCAACAAGGTTTTACAGTGAAAAGTGCAGGAACTTCAAACTGGCACTAGGAAACACACTGAGAAACCAGAGTTAAGTTTCTCCTGCAACCCGTTCTTTTGTGCTAGATGAAAGAACATCTCTCCACATGCTGAGTTCTGTGAGATAATTTTGTGTGAAAGCTGTCCTTCACCTAGCTTTTTGGGAACAAATAGTTTCTTTTCATTTGTTAACACCACTCCATACATGTATATGGGGAGGTACAAGCTCCACCTCGGTTTTACAGTGAAAACTGCAGGAACTTCAAACCGGCACTAGGAAACACAGTGAGATACCACAGTAAAAGTTTCTCCTGCAACCCATTCCCTTTGTGCTAGTTGAACGAACGTATCTCCACATGGTCCGTTCTGAATGATAAGTGTGTGTGAAAGCAGTCCTTCAACTAGCTTGTTGGGAACACAAAGTTTCTTTTCAGTTGCAAACTCCACTTCAAACATATATATGGAGGATCTAACTCCAACTCGTTTTTACAGTGATAACTGCAGGAAGATCATACCGGCACTTGGAAAAACACTGAGAAATCAGAGTAAAAATAACACCTGCAAACCGTTCCCTTTGTGCTAGATGAACGAACGACCCTCCACATGCTCAGTTCTGAGAGAAAAGTGTGTGTTACAGACGTCCTTCACCTAGCTTGTTTGGAACACAAAGTTTATTTTTTGTTGCAAACTTCAATCCTTACATATATATGGGGAGGTACCAGATCCAACACGGTATCACAGTGAAAACTGCAGGAACTTCAAACCGGTAATAGGAAACACACTGAGAAACCACAGTAAAAATTTCTCCTGCAACCCATTCCCTTTGTGCTAGATGAACGAACGACTGACCACATGCTCAGTTCTGATAGATAATTGTGTGTGAAAGCCATCCTTCACCTAGCTTGTTGGGAAAAGAAAGTTTATTTTCAGTTGCAAACTCCAACCCTTACATATATATATGGGGAGTTACCAGCTCCAACACGGTTTTACAGTGAAAACTGCAGGAAGTTCAAACCGGCTCTAGGAAACACACTGAGAAACCAGAGTAAAAGTTTCTCCTGCAACCCGTTCCCTTTGTGCTAGATGAACGAATGTCTCTCCACATGAACAGTTCTGATAGAAAAGTTTGTTTGAAAGCCGACCTTCACATAGATTGTTGGAAACACAAAGTTTTTTCAGTTGCAAACTCCACTCCATACATATATAAGGGGAGGTAATAGCTCCAACTCGGTTTTACAGTGAAAACTGTAGGAACTTCAAACTGGCACTAAGAAACACACTGAGAAACCACAGTAAAATTTCTCCCTGCAACCCATTCCCTTTGTGCTAGATGAACGAACGACTCTCCACATGCTCAGTTCTGAGTGATAATTATGTGTGAAGCCGTCCTTCACCTAGCTTGCTGGGAACACAAAGTTTCTTTTCAGTTGCAAACTCCACTCCATACATATATATGGGGAGGTACTAGCTCCAACTCGGTTTTACAGTGAAAACTGCAGTAACTTCAAACCGGCACTAGGAAACACACTGAGAAATTAGAGTAAAGTTTATCCTGCCACCCGTTTTTTTGTGCTAGATGAACGAACGTATCTCCACATGCTCAGTTCTGAAAGATAATTGTGTGTGAAAGCCGACCTTCACCTAGCTTGTTCTGAACTCAAAGTTTCTTTCAGTTTGCAAACCCCAATCCATACATATATATGGGGAGGTACTAGCACCAAATCGGTTTTATAGTGAAAACTGCAGGAACTTCAAACCGGCATTAGGAAACACACTAAGAATCCAGAGTAAAAACTTCCGTTGCAACCCATTCCCTTTGTACTAGATGAACGAACGACTCTCCACATGCTCAGTTCTGAGATATATCAGTGTGTGAAAGCCGTCCTTCACCTAGCTTGTTGGGACACAAAGTTTCTTTTCAGTTGTAAACTCCAATCCTTAAATATATATGGGGAGTTATCAGCTCCAACACAGTTTTACAGTGATAACTGCAGGAAGTTCAATCCGGCTCTACGTAACTCCCTGAGAAACCACAGTAAAAGTGTCTCCTGCAACCCGTTCACTTTGTGCTAGATGAACGAACGACTCTCCACATGCTCAGTTCTCACAGATCTGTGTGGTGAAAGCCATCCTTCATCTAGATTGTTGGAAACACAAAGTTTTTTTCACTTGCAAACTCCACTCCGTACATATATATGGGGAGGTACTAGCTCCAACTCGGTTTTATAGTGAATTCTGCAGGAACTTCAAACCGGCACTAGGAAACACACTGAAAACCAGAGTAAAACTTTCCCCTGCTACCCGTTCCCTTTGTGCTGATGAACGAAGGACACTCCACATGCTCAGTTATTAGAAATAATTGTGTGTGTGAAAGCTCTACTTCTTTTAGCTTATAGGGAACACAAAGTTTCTTTTCAGTTGCATATGCCACTCCATACATATATATGGGGAGATACAAGCTCCTACACTGTTTTACCTTGAAAACAGCAGGAACATCAAACCGGCACTAGGAAACACCTGAGAAAGCCAGAGTAAAATTTTCTCCTGCAAACCCGTTCCCTTTGTGCTAGATGAACGAACGTCTCTCCACATGCTCAGTTCTGAAATGTAATTGTGTGTAAAAGCGATCTTCACCTAGCTTGTTCTGAACTCAAAGTTTCTTTTCAGTTGCAAACCCCACTCATACATATATATGGGGTGGTACTAGCTCCAACTCCGTTTTATAGTGAAAACTGCAGAAACTTCAAACAGGCACTTGGAAAAGCACTGGGAATCCAGAGTAAAATTTTCCCTTGCAAACCGTTCCCTTTGTGCTAGATGAACCAACGTCTCTCCACATGCTCAGTTCTGAGAGATAATTGTGAGTGAAAGCCGTCATTCACATAGCGTATTGGGAACACAAAGTTTCCTTTCAGGAGCAAACTCCATTTAAATATATATATGGGGAGGTAATAGCTCCAACTCTGTTTTACAATGATAACTGCAGGAAGATCAAAACCGGCATTTGGAAAAACATTGAGAAACCAGAGTAAACATAAAACTTCAACCCGTTTCCTTTGTGCTAGATGATCGATCTTCTATCCACATGCTCACTTCTGAGGGATAATTGTGTGAAAATCCAAATGCACCTATCTTGTTGGGAACACAAAGTTTCTTTACAGTTGCAAACTCACTCCATAGATATATATGGGGGAGGTACTAGCTCCAACTCGGTTTTATAGTGAAAAACTGCAGGAACTTCAAACCGGCGCTAGGAAACACACTGAGAAATCAGAGTTAAAGTTTCTCCTGCAACCCGTTCCCTTTGTGCTAGATGACGAACGACTTTCCACATGCTCAGTTCTGAGAGATATGTGTGTTTGAAAGCCGTCCTTCACCTAGCTTGTTGGGAACACAAAGTTTTCTTTTCAGTTGAAACTCCACTCCTTACATATATATGGGAGGTAACAGCTCCAACACGGTTTTACAGTGAAAAGTGCATGAACTTCAAACCGGGCACTAGGAAACACACTGAGAAACCAGAGTAAAGTTTCTCCTGCAACCCGTTCTTTTGTGCTAGATGAACGAACATCTCTCTCCACATGCTCAGTTATGAGAGATAATTGTGTGTGAAGCCGTCCTTCACCTAGCTTTTTGGGAACACAAAGTTTCTTTTCATTTGTTAACACCAATCCATACATGTATATGGGGAGGTACAAAGCTCCACCTCGGTTTTTTACAGTGAAAACTGCAGGAGCTTCAAACCGGCACTAGGAAACACAGTGAGATACCAGAGTAAAAGTTTCCCATGCAACCCATTCCCTTTGTGCTAGATGAACGAACGTCTCTCCACATGGTCAGTTCAGAGACATAAGTGGGTGTGAAAGCCGACTTTCACCTAGCTTGTTGGGATCACAAAGTTTCTTTTCAGTTGCAAACTCCACTTCAAACATACATATGGAGGATCTAGCTCCAACTCGGTTTTACAGTGATAACTGCAGGAAGATCATACAGGCACTTGGAAAAACACTGAGAAATCAGAGTAAAAATAACTCCTGCAAACCGTTCCCTTTGTGCTAGATGAACGAACGACCCTCCACATGCTCAGTTCGAGAGAAAAGTGTGTGTTACAGCCGTCCTTCACCATGCTTGTTGGGAAAAGAAAGTTTCTTTTAAGTTGCAAACTCCAATCCTTACATATATATGGGGAGTTACCAGCTCCAACACAGATTTACAGTGAAAATCTCCAGGAACTTCAAACCGGCACTAGGAAACACACTGAGAAATCAGAGTTAAATTTCTCCTGCAACCAGTTCACTTTGTGCTAGATGAACGAACGAATCTCCACATGCTCAGTTCTGAGAGATATGTGTGTGTGAAAGCCGTCCTTCACCTAGCTAGTTGGGAAAAGAAGTTTCTTTTCAGTAGCAAACTCCCAACCTTAAATATATATGGGGAGTTATCAGCTCCAACACGGTTTTAACTGATAACTGCAGGAAGTTCAAACCGGCTCTAGGAAACACACTGAGAAACCAGAGTAAAAGTGTCTCCTGCAACCCGTTCACTTTGTGCTAGATGAACGAACGTCTCTACACATGCTCAGTTATGAGAGATATTGTGTGTGAAAGCCGTCATTCACTAGCTTTTTGGGAACACAAAGTTTCTTTTTCATTTGTAACACCACACCATACATTTATATGGGGAGGGTACAAGATCCCAACTTGGTTTTACAGTGAAAACTGCAGGAACTTCAAAACTGGCACTAGGAAACACAGTAGATACAAGAGTAAAGTTTTCTCCTGCAACACCATTCCCTTTGTGCTAGATGAACGAACGTCTCTCCACATGGTCAGTTCTGATAGATTAGTGTGTTTGAAAGCCGACCTTCAACTAGCTTGTTGGGAACACAAAGTTTCTTTTCAGTTGCAAACTCCACTTCAAACATATATATGGGGAGGATCTAGCTCCAACTCGGTTTTACAATGATAACTGCAGGAAGATCATACCGGCACTTGGAAAAACACTGAGAAATCAGAGTAAAAATAACTCCTGCAAAACGTTCCCTTTGTGCTAGATGAACGAACGACCCTCCACATGCTCAGTTCTGAGAGAAATGGTGTGTTACGCCGTCTTTCACCTAGCTTGTTTGGAACACAAAGTTTATTTTTTTGTTGCAAACTCCAATCCTACATATATATGGGGAGGTACCAGAATCCAACACGGTATCACAGTGAAAAACTGCAGGAACTTCAAACCGGCAAGTAGGAAACACACTGAGAAACCAGAGTAAAGTTTCTCCTGCAACCCTTTCCGTCTGTGCTAGATGAACGAACTCTCTCCACATGATCAGTTCTGAGTGATAAGTGTGTGTGAAAGAAGAACTTCAAATATCTTGTTTGGAAAACAAAGTTTCTTTTCAGTTGCAAACTCCACGCCGTACATATATATGGGGAGTACTAGCTTCAACTCGTTTTACAGTGAATCTGCAGGAATTTCAAAACCGGCACTAGGAAACACAATGAGAAAACAGAGTAAAACTTCTCCTGCTGCCCGTTCCCTTTGTGCTAAATGAACTAAGGACACTCCACATGCTCAGTTCTGAGAGTAATTGTGTGTGAAAGCTATACTTCACTTAGCTTATTGGGTACACAAAGTATCTTTTCAGTTGCATACGCCACTCCATACATATATAAGGGGAGGTAATAGCTCCAACTCGGTTTTAACTTGAAAACAGCAGGAACATCAAACCGGCACTAGGAAACACACTGAGAAAGCCAGAGTAAAAGTTTCTCCTGCAACCGTTCCCTTTGTGCTGGATGAACGAACGCTCTCTCCACATGCTCAGTTCTGATAGAAGTTTCTTTTAAAGCCGTCCTTAACCTTATTGTTGGAAACACAAAGTTTTTTTCAGTTGCAAACTCCACTCCATACATATATATGGGGAGGTAATACCTCCAACTCGGTTTTACAGTGAAAACTGCAGGAACTTCAAACCGGAACTAGGAAACACACTGAGAAACCACAGTAAAAATTTCCCCTGGAACTCATTCCCTTTGTGCTAGATGACGAACGACTCACCACATGCTCAGTTCTGATAGATAATTGTGTGTGAAAGCCGTCCTTCACAATGCTTGTTGGGAAAAGAAAGTTTTCTTTTAAGTTGCAAACTCCAATCCGTACATATATATGGGGAGTTACCAGCTCCAACACGATTTTACAGTGAAATCTCCAGGAACTTCAAACCGGCACTAGGAAACACACTGAGAAATCAGAGTTAAATTTCTCCTGCAAACCCGTTCACTTGTGCTAGATGAACGAACGAATCTCCACATGCTCAGTTCTGAGAGATATGTGTGTGTGAAAGCCGTCCTTCACCTAGCTAGTTGGGAAAACAAAGTTTCTTTTCAGTAGCAAACTCCCAACCTTAATATATATGGGGAGTTATCAGCTCCAACACGGTTTTAAACTGATAACTGCAGGAAGTTCAAACCGGCTCTAGGAAACACACTGAGAAAACCAGAGTAAAAGTGTCTCCTGCAACCCGTTCACTTTGTGCTAGATGAACGAACGTCTCTACACATGCTCAGTTCTGAGAGATAAGTGTGTGTGAAAGCCGTCCCTTCACCTAGCTTGTTGGGAACACAAGTTTCTTTTCATTTTGTTAACACCACACCATACATTTATATGGGGAGGTACAAGATCCAACTTGGTTTTACAGTGAAAACTGCAGGAACTTCAAACCGGCACTAGGAAACACAGTGAGATACCAGAGTAAAAGTTTCTCCTGCAACCCATTCCCCTTGTGCTAGATGAACGATCGTCTCTCCACATGGTCAGTTCTGATAGATTAGTGTGTTTGAAAGCCGACCTTCAACTAGCTTGTTGGAACACAAAGTTTCTTTTCAGTTGCAAACTCCACTTCAACATATATATGGGGAGGATCTAGCTCCAACTCGGTTTTACAATGATAACTGCAGGAAATCATACCGCACTTGGAAAAACACTGAGAAATCAAGTAAAAATAACTCCTGCAAAAATTCCCTTTTGTGCTAGATGAACGAACGACCCTCCACATGCTCAGTTCTGAGAAAAATTGTGTGTTACAGCCGTCTTCACCTAGCTTGTTTGGAACACAAGTTTATTTTTTGTTGCAACTCCAATCCTTACATATATATGGGGAGGTACCAGATCCAACACGGTATCACAGTGAAAACTGCAGGAACTTCAAACCGGCAATAGGAAACCACTGATAACCAGATAAAAGTTTTCTCCTGCAACCCTTTCCGTTGTGCTAGATGAACGAACGTCTCTCCACATGATCAGTTCTGAGTATAAGTGTGTGTGAAAGAAGAACTTCAAATCTCTTGTTTGGAAAACAAAGTTTCTTTTCAGTTGCAACTCCACTCCGTACATATATTGGGGAGGTACTAGCTCCAACTCGGTTTTACAGTGAAATCTGCAGGAATTTCAAACCGGCACTAGAAACACCTGAGGAACCAAAGAAAACTTTCTTCTCCTGCTACAGCGTTCCCTTTGTGCTAGATGAACAAAGGACACTACACTGCTCAGTTCTGAGAGATAATTGTTGCGTGAAAGCTCTACTTCACTTAGCTTATTGGGAAACAAAGTATCTATCTTTTCAGTTTGCATACGCCACTCCATACATATATACGGGACGTACAAGCTCCATATCTGGTTTTACAAGTGAAAACTGCAGGAAC